>NW_010560722.1:29406-63940 GCF_000687285.1 Phaethon lepturus | reverse complement strand
GGGAGAGCGCTGAAATGTGCCGGGGTGCCGGCTGCAATAGCAACGGCAACAGCAGCCCCCCTGCCCGAGCAGGGGAGCGGTGTGGAGGGGCGATGTTTTCCCCGGGATCGCGGCTTTACTAATGTTGTGTTTACTGCTGTCAGTGACAATATTCCTTTCACGGGGAGAAACGCAACCGTAGTTTTGCTGTGCGGCACAGTTCAACTGGAGCCCTGTCCAGTGTGGGGGTTTCTGTTGCTGTTTTTTATGGTTTCCTATTTTGGATGAAGCGTTATTGAAGTTAGTTTGGGAAGTGGGAAGATCAGTCCCCGTGATATTGTAACAGGTCTTTTTTTCTTTTTTTTTTTCCCCTCTTTCCTCTCTGCCCCTTTCTTTCCTTTCTTTCTTTCTTTTTTTTTGTTTTTTTAAGAGTGGGAATTTAGGTTTATATTGCTCTGCAAATAGGTGCATATCTTGAAAAGATCGATGCATCTGTTTTGAGTGTATCGTAAACTTGTTACCAAAGTGAATGTTAAGGAATTTTCGGTGGGTGACAAGTAGCTGGGAAAGTTAGAATTTGGGTAGGTATTTAGTCACTTCCCTGGCTGGTTAATGAGATTATGCTTATTCTTTGACTGGTCTTATTGATTCTTTACTTCCCAATTTAGCAAATGTAATTCTTTAACTATGCAACTGTTTCACTAACGGTGAAACACAGTGGTTGGTTACTGCTTTGTTAAATGCTTTTAGGCTGGAGTGCAGTTTGCCAAGAAAGAAAGAGACTAAATACTGTATTTTGTGATCCTAATCTCTAAACGTCAACACAGATTATATGTGTGTATGCATGTGCATTTGGACCTCATGTTTTGCAGGGTGTTTACTTTACTTTGTTGATAATATAAAGGTATGTCTAGGAAAAAGATCATATATTTAGTTAATAACTATCATTTTGCCAAACACAGTCCAACAGCTATGGTTGCAAATCCAAGATAATCAGAACCAAGTAGCTGTCACGTTCTATTTTACAGCAATTTGGAGTAAATCCTTGGAATTGTAAATTACACTGTACCAATATTAATCTGTAAGCAGGCATTTTGGATCATGTGCGTGTTTTATCAGCTCTGCATAAACCAGCGTATTACATCTTTTAATAACCATACTGTTGTTGTTTAAAAGTAATAATCACAATAAAATTAGTGCTCAATTAAATATTATGCTTCTACCACACTATCTTTACTCTGCTACACTAATTTATTTTGCAGACAACTGATAACCACCGTATTACTACTCAAATAATGTTTGCATACAATTTGCCTAATTTATAGTGTGGGTAACATCATTAATTTAATAGAAGCTGTTACAACCCGATATGTGGGTGTAGTTCAAATACTAAGCACATTATAGGTATTGAGTTTTAATGTTTGCGTAATAATTTAGTTTCATTTGACTATGGTTTTATGTGGATTTAGAGACATGCATCAGAAAGAAGGGAACTCTTGTGCCTCTGTTTTTCCATAAAATATGAACATATTGCCATTTGTTCTAGAAATTCCATTTGCTTGCTTTTGTACAGTGATATTTATTGGTTTTAGTGTTTTTAGGGTCCATGGGGAAAGAACATTTTTACTTTGATTGTTTCAAAGTGTTTGATACCTACACAAACTCTCTATATGGCATAGGTGTTCACACACAATTACTTATTGCAGAGATCAAGTTGGATTTAGCTTTTGATATACATTCTATTGTACATGTAAAGATTTCTGTCTCCGACAAGTGGTTGCTTAAGGAGAGATGAATTTAGCTCATCTATCCATAAATATGTGCATGTGTATATATGTAATATATGTTATACATGCATCATCTCTACACACCCAGAAATAAGCATGCTCACCCATCAAGATTTATCATTTTTGTCTGTGAATCCAATGTGGTATGGTTACTTCATAATATTTACAAATCCGTATATACAACATGATGTGTGAATTGCTGCTGCTTCTTATTTTGAAACTGTCCTCCTTCCTTCTGTTTGTAAGCTGGCCTTTGTAAAACGTGTTTCACAAGCATTTATAAGGCAATTACAGACCCTTTTTCTGCATTCCTTGCAAACCCAAAACTTCTGCTAATCTGTGCTGCAATCGCCAACAAGGCAAGCTCAGACCTACAGCGTGTGTGTAGGTGTTTGTATGTATTATCTGTATGCAAAGTACAACAGAAACATAGTTAGCCTGAGAAATATATATATAAAAAAAATTTATCGCTCGGGCAGAGATTTTTTTTTTAAATCTGATGAAAAGGTGTAAAGGCTTTCTATGTGTTGCCATTATAGCAGGAAATAAGTCTCAAGAAGTTTGGGGCTGGTGGCAAAAATACAGTTAATTTTTCCCCCCTCCAACAGAGGTGTGTCTTGGTGTCACTTCTTGAAATGTATTTTGTCAAGAACTGTCAAAGTTACAGTGTGCGCTGCCACTACACATGTTCTTAAATCCTCGCCTGGCATTCCGGATGGTTAGTGGGAACTTTGTCTTGATACAAACTGCAGAATCAGCCTGTTATAGTCCCATATTAGGAGGAATCACAGTAGTATAAAAATGAGGTGTTTCATTGAACCTTCATCAAGAATGTGGTTGGGAGGGTAGCTGAGGGTTGGTGTGGGGTTTTTTGTTAACACTGGGGTCAAATGTGTAAAATAAGGCCACAAATATCCCAGTGGATCTTTTGCCAGACTTGAAAAGCTGAAAAGAAACCCCAAACAATTTAAATGAATCTAAACTCTGTCTGAGGTGAAAGGGCCAAACCTAAAGTCTGCTCTGATTCCTGGATGAATAAGACATGTTCACCTGGGCTTGCATTTCATATGAGCCATTCTATGAGGGAGAAAGGAAGGGAGATAGATATAATGAAAAGCCTGAATGCCTGTGTGCACCAAGGGGACCACTTGCTGTTAAAAATCAAATTTCATCTTTTAAATCACTTTCCATGCTTGTCTGTGGTAACCAAGTAAATGAAATCTTGAAGTGTCCTGGGACCATGTGGCTAGATTTGAACCTGCTTATGGAGTAAGGTGGTGCCATTAATCAGCAGCTGGGAAACAGCAAAACCCAACAAAAACCCGACCACCGCAGAATATATAGCTCCTCACTAACACAAAAAAGGCAGAGAGTTTCATGGCTCATGTTACATTTATTGTTGTTGGTATTAATATTTTTTTTAAGTCCTCCAATCTTTAAAAAAAGTGGAAGTGGAGAAAATACTTAGCGGGAAAATGCACACTGAGGCCTGTAAAATAAAACCTGACAAAGGGAAATAAGATCAACAGGTAAGAGTGTCATTGTAGCTGTGTGGTTGTGGTGGGGAAGACTTCTCACTGCAGAGAAAAAAACCTCTCGGTTTTTTTCTTCTTCATATTATGTATCACAAGTAGCCTAATTACAGCAAAACCAGCAAACTGCCAGTTATACAGGAAGAGGCTTAAACTCACTAAAACTGTTATATAAATAGAAAGTTCAAAGGTCTGTTTGTGGCTGACAAAGCTGAGAACAGGCCATCTGTGGGCCAGGTTCCTCTCCTGTGTGAATGCAAAAACATACTGCACGCCACAGCAGCGTGTACACCCAACATAGTCCTCAATCTGGAGGGGGTAATCCTTCTCTGCAGACAAAGGTGAACTGTTTCAGTTCCATTTCCCCTCCTTCACCCACCTTCCCCCTTCCCTCTTTGCCTTGTGCCTCTGCAGAAGACCTTCTCAGTTACTGTTGTTTCACCAGGGTCTATGATAGCTCGCTAGATGAAAGGTCTTCTGAACATGGAAACAGTGTTGTGTTTCTGATGGGAATGTGTGAAATGGATTAAATAGGCACTTTGGGAATTAGATTGATTTTTATTTTTTATTTTCATTTTTTTGGGGGTGATGGTGAGAATATTAGTGTAGGAGAAAGTCACATTTTGAATGGATTTCTGTAAGTTTTTTCTCCTTAAGATACATTACAGGTGAATTGCAGTTACGTTTGGATTTGCGTTACAGATATCCCCAAGTAATTATTTGAAAACGTTTCCTTTTCAATTTGCTTTGAAAATGTAAATGGATAGATTGTGTGTGTCTGCTGGTGGGTGGGTGAGGGGGATTAGATGCTGTCAAAACAAGCAGCTGAGAAAGACCAAAAATAATCTTGGGCCAAAACCTGTACTTGAAGTACATCCTGATGCAGTAATTCTTCCCTGGGTGATATTGAACTCCGTGGAGTGTAAATCTTAAAAGAATTTGGCCATTTGCAAACATTAAGCTCACATCTATCCTATGAGGCAAAATTACAATCAGTTTAACAGCATTTGAATTGTTTTCCTAATGATTCATTCAAGAATTTAATGACTTTTAAAATATACAAATTGGGATGGAGAGTAGATACTTCGGATACTGTTCAGCTATTCTGAAGCCAGGCAGAACTTCAGAGCTTTTAAGCACTTTGGACGTGAATGCCAATTATATTTTTGGGGTTTTTCTTTTTGAGTAAAAGATGGTGTTATGATGCAGGTCCTTCAGTCAATCGGAATTATTCCCTTTGTCTGTCTGACAAGACTGTCACTGCAACCTGGAATTTAACTAAATAATTTAAGGGGAAAATGTGACATTCTGTAAAGGATTAAGTTAAATAAATATACTAAATGATCTCTGAAAAAAATAGGTGCACGCTGCTCTCTTTTTCTGCTTCTTAGGACTGAGACTGCATGCTGCAGTGTAGTGGAAGGGGTGTTGCGATGTTGTGTTATGAGGCCCAAATTCTGTTTTTATTTGAGTCAAGCAAAATTCCCATCACACGAGATGGGATGCAATTGGCTCTCAGAAAAATCATGTGGGCCTTAATATAGCAGGGTGGATAGGCAGGTATGTAGTTTTAAGCACAGGAGCAGTCCTATTGAAACAACTGATTTCAAGTTAAGTCTTACTGAACTGGGTTCTCGATCACTCCCAAAATGTGCCGCATTTTTCACTAATGACTAAACCCCAGTTCTCTATGTATTTGGTAATGGAAACTGATGTTATTTCTGACTGTATAGTACATATTCATTTGCCTGAAATCTATCAGCAGTTTTACATGATTGCACAAATAACTGGGCAGCCAGAAAGAATGCAAATATTAAATCTCATTTAAAAAAAAAAAGTCTAGAAGAACAGTAGGAAACATTTTATACACTGAACTTATGAAGTAGGAATAAGCAGGATCTAAACAGATAGACCCCATCCTGTATTTCCCTGGTGCCTTTAGTTTGAGGTAATGGAATTTCTTTGTATAGAGAACTTGAGGGTTTGGGCTCCTGGATGCTTGTTAAATTTATATAATCAATAAATACCATAAAGTACCCATGTTTTTCTCCATCTTGGGCCTGAGCCAGTAGCCAGTGATGTCAATGGAGGTGCTCCCAACTGACTTCAGAGAGTCCCGGATTTGACCCTGTTTTGGCCCAAAGGCAGACTTCATGAAATGTGGAGCAACTCTCCAATGACTGGGATCAGCAGGGCACTTTGCACACACCTAATACTATGCATGTGGAAAAACTCCACAGAGCCCAATTCTGAACCTGTCTAATTCAAATTTAGTGCCGCCCTTTGAGAAGAAAGAAAAGAAAAATACAGAGGAAAGCTTGAATCTTTTCTCTTGGTTGCAGTTAACAGAATAGATTTTATAAAGCCATGAAACATCTATTAACAGTGAAAACTGAAACTGTGCCACAACTCTGGATTTTGCAATATTACCAATTCTTTCTTAAGCATTGAAAAAGAAGATAATAAATCCAGTAATATGTCAAGTTAGTATAACCTTCCAGACCACTCATAATACAATGTAGTCAGGAAGTCACAAGAGTGACTCAGAAAGACAGCTCTTTCACCCTTTTATTGTTGCTGAATGTTCTATATTGATGCTTTGTAATAAAAATATTTGTTTCAATTGTTCTAATAGCTTTGGTCAGAGGTCAGAACTTACCTTATTCCTGACTAATGGACAACTGTAGAGATAAAAAATGAGAGGAAGGATGGCAACGTGTATGTCAGTAGCTTTTAAGCTCAATTTTGAATAACTTCTAATGATATAGTTGTTTGACCAAAGATTTCGACAAAGGGCATGTGATATTCAATGTGCATTTGTGAGTGAAGATACTGGGGAATGAGCTGGGGGGTTTGTTTTCAAAAACTCTGTACTGGAGCCTAGTCTCGCAGAAACTTGAAAAGGATTGCAAGTTACTCCTTAATTTCAACAAGATTGCTGTTGAGTGCAGTCAGTACGATGGGTTTACACGGTTGGGCTCATAATGCTGAAAAAATAATATAGAACTAGAGATCTGAGGTAAGGGAATAAACCAAAACTTCCTGCAGTTAACTTCTCAGCTGTTACAAACTTTTATCAGGAAGAGGCTGTTTTTCAATTCGTACGTAGCGGATCTACACCATAAATTATTATGACTGTTAAACAAAGGTCTAGTCAGTAGGCTCTTCTTCTGTAAAACTTTATATCACATTTTAATGACATTTTATGAATGTGTTCAAATTAAGCCACCGAGAGAAGAAAACTCTTAGTTGTGGAATTTCTTTTCTTTATGTGACCTCAGCAGTTCATCTGCGTCTTTTTACTGGAGATTATCGATGAGTCCTTGTTCCAGATGATTTGAGATAGTGAGGTTTAAGGAGAGTTGGAGATGATATCATAGCTGGAAGCTGATTTTCATTGTAGGTGATGCAGAGGATGGGGGAATGCATTTACTATGTACAGTGTGTAAGTCCTGTTCAGTGAGGAGCTGTAGTCAGCAATTCAGATTCCTGACTCAGATGCCGCATGGTGCTACCAGTAAGACATGAATAGCCCACTCAGAATTATATGTTTTTATAGGGGCAGGGTATTAACAACCAGCAAAGAAGAAAATGAGATAGAGCACCAAGTTAAAAATCACTCAGTTGTTCCTTTGACAAGTACTATAATAGCTATTTTTTTATCGCTGTGGGTGTACATGGTGTTGTGGAATAAGTAGATTCTGTAGCTCTACATTGCTTTCAGTGCCTGGGGCTCAAACCTGCAGATGTCTTACTACTGAGACTAGTGCTTTTCCTTATGGTACTTTGCATAGACTGTTGTCAGGATTTGACCATAGTTTAAAAGTTTCCTTCTTGGTCATTCAAGTGTAGGCCCTTATGATAGGTGATGGTATCTGCATCCTACAAAGTGACAGACATCTAAAAGTATGATTGTGTAAAAATGGAGCAGTGCTTGGTGGCTTGTGATTTGTGCTGAGAAGATGGCCTCACAATGGCATATTTTTAATTTAAAATATTTTTAGTTCTGAGGGTAACAATCCATTATGTAGGTCTACTTGCTCTTTTTTCAACCTTTATCACTGGTTTAGGTCAAGATTTCACTTGTGAGGAAAAAAGCAAACAACTGTCAGTAGAGAAAGCAAATGCAAAGCTTTAAATATAAAATCAGGAAATATAAAATGTCATTAAGGTTGCCAGTTCCCATTTATTATAGTCTCATGTCATGAGAGAGACTAAGATCCTGCAGTAATATGGTGTTTAGGTGGGTCTGTTTCTATGCTGCTGTCTGTAGCCATATTTGAGAATATGTAGAATATATTTGGGAATGTGCTATTCAAGACTTGGAGAAATACATGCCTGTTGATTATGGACCTCTTTGTCTGCATAGAGGCCAGTGTGCGAGATGATTTCAGGGGACTTAATTTCAGAAGGTGGCATACTTTTTAGGTCTCTGTCCTGAACTTTCAGGTGAGACACCCATAACTTGGGGTAGCTAATTCATGTATAAAAACTTCAGACTGCTCTTTTGAATGTGGGGGTGATTTTTCTTCCAGTTTCTTTCCTGTAGAACAATGGAATGACATTCTTCCTGGTGTTTCCAATGAAGAATAATGATCAGGAATTATCTTCTCTGTCTACAAGTGTTTAAAAACTCATTAGTTAGGGTCCCTGAAAGAATTCCAATACAAGTCAGTGGGTGTGGTGAAGCTGATTGTAATGGGAAGCGGACTGGGCCCTGGGGCTGGTGGTCAGCAGGGAGGCAGAGCTGTAAAGAATACTGTGCATATGCTATAGTAAGCATTTTCATAGATCTCCTCTGTGGGAGAGGACAATGGCTTTGGAGCTTATATTTACTCAAAAAGCAGCCCTTTGATTTTCATGCCTTTATGCTTCGTTGCACACTGGAAGGCCCATTTGTCTTCACCAAGCCTTTGAAGAGGGATAGGTGAAGGGATTGAGGCATTGGCCAATGGCTGAGGGTAGCAGTTGCCTGGAGAAGGAGCTAAGTTGCCTTGCTTTTTTTTGTAATACTTGGCAGAGTTGTCGTCCTTTTTGACTTTGCTAAATCAAGGTGAATATATATTTAGGAATAGAACATGGATTCTCTTACCAGCTCTGCCATTGGCTGCTTTACTGCCTTTGGAAAGCCACTTTGTGTCTGTCAAAGTCAGGTAATGATATTCACGTCTTTCGTGATTTGCCTTTTTTTGTGTTGTGTTTTGTGTGTTTTTTTTTTTTTTTTTTTTTGTTCAGGTGGAAAGTGTGAGAGAGAAGACCCAGCTGTGTAGTTACCTTTATCTGGTGTTTCTGTTCACTTTTTCATCTTCCTGGGGGTCAGCTGGGAGCTATTTTTGACCATCTCTAATCTGAACTTCACTCTAGCTGTATGCTTAACTAGCTTGCTTGTACTGCATTACCTACAAGAGCAAACAGTGTTGATGCAAATTGTCTATGGCATAGCCTATGCGTTGAGATCATCCTGTGTTGGGTGCAACTTCTGTGCTCATGATACCAGACACATGTTTAGAAAAACAGGGTGATATTTCTGGCCACAGACCTTGAAGCAATGTTGAGTTACGTCTCTCTGCTTTACAACCTTTTGCAAAGTGGGAAGAATAACATTTCAGAATTTTACTGGTAGACGGAGGCATTTTGCAGAGAAGTCATTGTCATTACCCCTTCTTATACATGGGGGAATGGAAAGAGAGGAGCAAAGTGACTTGCAGAAGGACTCGGTGTTGGTCAGGACTGCTGTCAGCTGAGTTCCAGTTCACTGCTTGCCCACTCTGATGGGTATATTTTCCTGTTCCACAGGGGTGTGATGAGGTTAAGTCCCTTAATGTTTATGAATGTTTATGGTGATAGAGCAAGACAGGAACCTAGGCAGATATATTACTAGGGAAAAGGCAAGCCCAAGTAAAGAGAAATGGTAGGATTTGGGCAGAGCGTATCTGCAAGAAAAGTTAATCAAAGCAGAGAAACACCTTCTGAAGGGCAGAATTTATGTACACTCTGCATATTTGATACAATTTACCCTGCTGTCATCTGGACAGTGAAGGCCATGGACCTTTTGGAGACAGAATGGTCTTGTTACTCCAGTTAGCAGACTTGTCACTTCCTGGGTCTTATAGAACAGCTTTGTATATGCAGCTGTAGCTTAAGTAAACGCCATGTCTTGGACACTTCACTGAATAGTGCATCCACACTTTTTCAGAAGCATTGTTGCTCTTTGAGCCAGCTGCCTTTCTTTTTAGCAGACTGTTGCTTTGTTGGTTGACCCTGGGCATGGGTTTTCTTCACATATATTATTAGACTGAGCATATTTTCTATTTATACCACTTGGGGATACAAATTATTGTGTTGTGTTTAGCAAGCACTAGGGAGAGTACATCTTTGTGACGTAAAGAAAATAAATAAATACAGAGGCAAAATTTTATTTGAAGGTCCTTTCAAGATTCAAGGGAAAATAGGCAGCAAAACCAGTTGATGGTCTTTATTTTTATGTCCCAGAAAAGCAGGAGGTATTTGCACATATGTGTTTTAATAGATTATCTTGGTGGAATTTGGTTCTGACATTAACTTTTTTTTTTTTGAAGAAGGGGATGAACTTTGATGAAATCCTGTGTATCATTTTAAGGCAATTAGGGAGATTATTAGTAGTGTACGTGCTTAGAAGTATTGCCTTTGTGGCTTTGATAGTTGTCTGTGGGCCAGTAAAGTTGTACTAGAGGGCTGAACCAAAGGCCACTGCAGCCGGTTGAAGTTTTTCAATGATGTAGTAAACTCTGAAACATGCTTAGCCAGAGCTTCCTTTGCTTTCTCACTCCATTTCTGGAGAAGATGACCTTTACCGACTCTGTGGTAGAGCTCCAGAAACGTTGTGCAATCTATTGCAATATTTTTGTTACTGCTCAGTCTTTCCTTCTCTCTTTAAAGAGCCCTTGCCCAGACTGACTGTTCTTTAATGTGCGCATAGAGGGGTCACAGATAAGGGAACCTAATTAAAGAAGGTTTTGACATTTGTGTAGGAAAACACCTGTGTGGTCATTCAGAATCATACAGCCCCATCAGCAGGATTTGAACATGTTTGGATTGTAGACCATGACTAGGTGTCATCCTCCTCAGGATAATATATAATACACTTTCCTGTCACTTCACTCTACCTGGTTCTTTCCCCATTACCCAAGACAAGCTGTTGTGTGAGAATTTTGCCTGGTAGACTGCTCATGAATCTTGCACTACGTGACATGCAGACATCTAACAAACATGACTGGAAACTGCATAAAGTACGCAGACATAACACAGAAGTTATATGTTTGAAAACACATTAGGGCCCCACAAATAACCTGATATCTAGAAGGGTTTTTTCTCCCATATATTCATAACAAGAGTATTCTGCCAGCTGCAGTTCAACCAGATCAGGGTTACTTTAGATTTTGTAATGATTCTCACTTGTGTAAACTCACACAATCTGCCTGCAAATTCAACTTCAATGATAAAAGGTCTCATAAAAAAATTGAGGCAGGCTAGAATGTTTGGTTAAGATTTAATATCTTTCTGACTAATTGTAACGCAGTGTCAATATATGCTCTAATATCTGTGGAAAGAAAAGGAACATAAATGATACAGTTCCATTGTATTAGGTCTTCTGTAAACAATTAATGGTTAGGTGGATGTCTGAAGCAAGGGCGAGAGAATTGATAAACCTATTCCAAAGGACTTGAAAAGTTGAAGTGAATTCTAAATGTAGATTAGGAGCAAATGATGACAGCCAAGCCAGCATTACCTCAGTTGATTAATTTATAAGGATACTGGTCAATGATTTTAACCAACAGCTATGCATAGTAGAATCCTAATGGGATCTGTCTGTTAAGATTATATAAAGTAGAGCATTTGATTTATTTCATAGCTTTCCAACGCTCCACTTTAACTTCATACAAATAATGCATTAGTCACACTGGATAAAATGGCGTATTGAATAAAGTTGTGATTTTGTCTGCTTCTTATGATCTGATTTTTATAAAGGATTAAATCTGTTTTAGTAGTTTATTCATATCATAAAAGAGATTGTCGGTTGAATGAAATCTTTACATCTGCCACTTTCTATCTCATTAGAAAAGACAGTAACATAAAGTTCCTCATTTCCTCCCAGTCTGTTTTATCCCTGGTGTGTCTGAGTGTGTATATCTTCTGTACGTTTGTGTACTATAATGTCAGTGTGTTTTTGAAGTTGTGGTTAAGACTGCGTCACAACTTTGATGGGGGGGGTAATATGAGGGGCTATAAATGTTCTGGTAAAGAAAATACCCATCCAGGAACAAATGGGGGATGTGACAAGGGGTGACTGTCAAAATCTGAAAATGATGGCTTTTAGCGGTGCGACCACGTGTGTATGCATTGCCAGATTCAGCAAGGTATTTAAGCACACACAGTACTTTACTGTGAGTATGCCAATGTCAGTGGGCACAAGTGCCTGCTTAATGATAAGCGCATGTTGACTTATGGCTTATTTAAGAGCACATGAAGGTTGGGCGTTCCTCTGAACTTAAATGCGAATTGTCAGTTGTGATCAAATTGTCCAACTGTCATTCATCTGTCATGGGTCCAGTGGTTTTTAAAACATTATTCTAATTCAAATGCGTGGTTGTTGGTTTTAAGCTAAATATTTAATGCAAAATTACAAATTTAGGCATTTTTATTCGTTGTTGCCAGAATGTTGGCTTATTGTTTGTGTATTTTATTCCTTTCATTTAAATTGTGTGTCATTGACAGGATGCTGCTGTTACAACTGGGAGTTGTTTTCAGGTAGACCTTTAAAGAGCTGCAGATAATATTTTTGTAGATGTTTTCTTATTTGTGTTTAAGGTTCTTGCCCTTTCTATTTTATCGCATTAGGTGTTTAGGGCCATACTTGGTCTTCTGAACATGAGGTTCTCTTGGTTTCTGGTGGTAAGCAGAGAGGTAATATCCAGCTCTTTTAGTTGCCTTTTTAGTCAGAAAAGCAGATTCCGAGGATCTCGGTTCTCCCTTCTGAGGACTTGCTGAGGATGAAACTTCTTCATTCACATTTTCATTTGTTGATACATGTTGCAGTTTTACTGGCTCTGGCATTTCAATCTTGGCTCCTTTTCCCACATACTTTGAATCAGTAGGAGTATTTTGATGTAAAATGTGTAGTCAGCCTCTTCTGTAGAGCAGAAGCTACTTGCAAGCTTTGGTTGCAAAGGCAGCGGGAGCAGCTGTAGCGCCTGGGTGGGCAGGAAGGCTTGTGCTAGGTCTGCCCGTGCAGAGGGCCTCGGCTTGCCGAACTGCTAATACCGGATTGTGCCCATTTGACTCCCAGCGCAGGAATGGGCCTGTCTCTGACTCCATCAAGCTTCTTGAACGAGACTTTAAGAATCACATGTTGTTCATCAGCCCACTTGTAGGAGAAATGACAATGGGACGTAGCTCTTCGCTCCGCGCTGGCCGTTTTCTCTGCAGCAGTGGTGCATCCACTGACTGAGCTGTACAGTCACAGCTGAGTCATTTTTTTCTTAAATTGTGTTTCTTACTGAAATTGAGGAAAAAAACCCCTTTACTTGTCAAGAAAGTGTTTTTGGTCATGAGTACATTCCCCTGACGCAGAATGCTCCTCGAAAGGGCCGTATTGTTTGCTGAAGTGGAGATACAACCCCCGTTGTAGTTTTTGGGGCAAAATTCGGGGAGTATGCATACTGAGGGCAAGCAGTTTCCATCTGGCGTTACTTGAGCAAACAGTGCCCTCTTTCTCAGCTAAACTTAAGTATCCTCTGCAGCAGGTTTACTTGCATACATGAAGCGGCTCTAATACCTGGCTCTGGCAGCACTGGGGGAGGTAGGCATTGCAGGTGTCTTGGGAGCCAAGGGAGCCTTCCGACATCATCCTCCTCCCCAGCAAACCTGGCCTGTTGGAAGGGTCATCCTGGAGCTGCACGTGGCTGGAGCACACATCCATCACTGCTGTCGGAGAATGTCCTAACCTGGCACCTTCTGTATGCACGATGATTGAAATGGAAGTGTTTGTCAGCTTTCTCATATATGTAGTAGCATATTTTCAGGGGTGGAAAGCTGATTACTTACGGTGCTAGTTGCTATTCAAGAACGTGAGCGGATGCTGGACCCACAGTTTTGTAATACACTGAGGACTAATGCAACCTTCCAGCGCTTGGTTAACAAATTATCCTGTCAGATGGTTACAGCAATAAGACACAGCATAAGTATTTAAATATGAAAGAGCAGTGCCACGCTGCTTATTTTCTGTGAGGAGTCCTGACTGTATCTTTGAATAAATGGACAACAGCTTTTTATGAGAGATTTTTGTTTTATTTCATTTGGCAGCTGTTTGTCTTAATAGGAATTCTTCAATTGTATTTATTGTATTTTGTGCTGGTAGGGGGGAGAGCCAAAGCAGAATCTGAGCAGTTTTTACTTGCTTTACTTGCGGACAATAAGAAAATATTGCTGTATTAATTACTGTTGTGCTTTATTGGCAAAAATAAAGAGATCCTATAATATGAAATTGCTAATATAAGAAAGGCTTTGATTTTCTCATTAGCACAGGATATTTTGCATCTGTTCTGGTTCACGAGTGCATTTGTCGGCACTTAAATAATAATAATGACTCAGTAATGAATTAGAATAACAACAAATAGGCATATGAGTATGGAGGCAGTCAGGCACCCTCCGGTGTTTATCAGTAGGTTGGTTTTGGAGGTCTTGCAAAACGAGCTGTTCCCATATGCCCATTCAGATTTTCTTAGATCATTGCACAGCCCAGAGATTCATTCTGCTGCTGGCATTGCTGGGTTATATACAAGCACTTTTTTTCATTGTATGTCAGGAGTAAAGTGTTAACGTTCTCACTTGAAATGGAAAATTTATGTTTCTTTCACTTAGAAACATTTAAGTCTTCATTTTTCCTCTGTTCTATTTATTCTTCCCTTATTTTGTGAATAGAGTCTTAAGTATCTCATTGTTTTGAATTCGTGAAAATATCAGAGCTCTGGATTGTTCTGCCAGTCTTTCAAGTATGTTCTTAAAAATGTAGCCTGGAAACACCTTCACTGCAGTTCAACTTGGTTTGTATCAAATTGTCCCTGCTTCTATATTTACTATTAGAAACACAGATAATGTTAAACTAATGTTAGCAGTCTGTCTTGAACATCCAAAAGTCTAGGAATCTAAGATAAAGGTTCAAATTCTGATTTGACTCTTAGTTTATAGCACTGTCTCACCTTTTATAAAGTCACTTGCCTACCTGTATAATATGCCACACACTACAATTTATGAATTTCATTTTTTTCCAGGTCTTATTTAATGCTGAATAGTTAAGAACAGTGATAAGTGAAGAGTAGCACAATACTCCCTTTATTGTTAAAGCAGTGGCTAATTTAATCAAAGAATGTTAACTTTCAGCCTCATTCTCAAAATAATTTGGACTAATGATGTGGCTTATTGGTTCTGAGCTTGCACTAAGAAAAAAGGAAAATGCTTAGTTCAAGTTGGGGAAAAAGAATCAGCAATTATGCTTTGAGTTACTATTTTCTTAAAATACTATTCTGCATTGTAAATTGTACCTGCAGCTCAAGAGAAAGCCACAAAAAAATTGTGTGTATAAACAATGATCTGGAATTTTACAACTCTGGTCAAAATACTTAATGTATGTTGGCATCTTAATGTCAGCTGACAGGCGAGAAGGCATCTTCTGTGTGAAGGGTCTAAATTGTACCTGCCATTTAACACCATTAAAAGCCTACCTTAAAAAAAAAATACCAAAAAGTGGCCTTACTGATTGCTCCAAGTGATACTTGCTTTAAGAAGTTGGCATGTGTTAGTGTGCACTTTAACAATATCTGTGAAGCAAAGGAAAGCAAAAGTGTATTTTTTTTAACTTATTGATTAAAATTATTTTTTGGTCCAATAGTCCTTAACTATAATGGCACAAACCTTACAACACATGCATGGTTAAAATAAGACAGCAAGGGAGGAATGAAAAAAACGAAAAAGAAAAACAAAACAAACCCCAACCTACCCCTCCAACTAAAACAGTTTATCCCTGGATAAGCCAAAAGAAATTGGTAAAGCAAGTAGTTTATCAGCACATGACCTGTAAAGTACTTAAAGTGATCTGTGAATGGAAGCTACCCTAAGTCTGCTTCTTGTCACAATAATTTGTCTGGCTTAAGGGCAAAGTAAGTGGGTCTCCTTGGCAATACAAGAGCAAGTAGATCACCAGGTAAGATCAGATAGGAGTCTTTGGTGGTAACAACAGAACTACAACAAAGCTCTTCTTTTGACACCATTTCTGCTGCTGTTACTGCTGTTAATAAGTGTGCTAATTATCATGAACCTGATAAGGCTTATATTAATTGACTGAACTAAGTGTAAATTCTGGTTAAATAGAGAGTAGTCTAGTAGACTGACAGGTGCTGGATTGCTTAGCTGCTGTGTTCAGAGTAAAGGCATGCTTCAAAACAAAATAAATACCTGTATTTTAACTCTTAGATTTTGGGGAGTCCTAAAATGTTTAGATTTGACTCCTAAAATAGAAAAACTTCAAGTTTTCAGAGTATCTTCTGCCCTTCTCCCCTGTCCTGTGATACTTTATGCAAGGGCAGTTAGTTCTTACAGTTTTTGTGTTGCAGTAAAATCCCTGTGTAGTCATTTGTCACGTATTTGCATGGCACAGAGTAGTGTGGCCTAACTGTTTAGTCTCCAGACTCTATTGCAGTAGTAAATGTTTCCAGACTCTATTGCAGTAGTAAACGTTGGATAATAAATAGCAACAACAACCAATCTGATGGCCGTAGACTACATGTGGAGTTCCAGTTAGAGGGCACTCTGCGCTGGGCTTTTGGGCAGATCATCTCTCTCTACCTCACTCTACACATTTGTAAAATGGATACTGTAGTATGCACTTAGCTTTAGAGGTGATTTAGGGCATGCCTAGTAGTTGTGAAGACAATCTGAGGTCTTTAAAATATCTTTCATATGTCCAAGCAAAACAGTATCAGTATTAAAGCACTTTTCTTTTGCTTGGGAGGAGGGCATTTCCTGACTTACAGAAGTGTTTAGATGCTCAGTATTATAAGTGTAGACATGGTAATGGATGTGGAAGAAACAAACATGATACCTCTGGTGGTAAATGTCACAGACATTCTTTGGGAATGCTGGAATATTCATAGTATGTTTTATGTATTCCATAATTAGACATCACCATTAGTGCACACAACCTCTTCATTTTAATCGTCAGGAGAGCCCTCACACAATAACACATGCTGCAGCACGCTGCAAAAGCAGTCGGCATTTGTCATTTCTCAGCTACATTTATTACTTTTTAAAGTGTTTTAATCCTTTTCCCCCTTCTCCCTCCAGTAAATGTAATGTTCATGTGTAAGGCAGACAGCTCTGGAAACTGGTGTCTTCTGCCTCTCTAATCAATGAGGTTCTTCCTCTGTGCTCAGGTCTGGCCGCTTCCAGAAGGAAGGGGGATGTTTCAGCCCCCCTTGTTGCTCTGCTTGATGCTCACTGTAATCTGAATGATGCTTGCTAGGGACCGACTTTGTATTCATTCTTGCTATATAATACTCTCCCTCGGAAAGCACTCCCAAAGCAGTCTCCCACCAACGCAACAAAAGGCAAAGCTATCGTGAGGCTTGTGCAGGTTTCAGGACTCCGTAATCTCACTGTGAGTGGAGCTGGAGTGGTACCTCAGAGTTCGTTTTGATGCATGTGGGATAAAAATAGCTGTGTTCGTTCTGCCCTGTGCGTGCCACCTGTTCCAGTGAAAAGAGGAAGCCTTAGTGGCTTGTAATGGTCACAGAACTAGCTGCATTTTACTGAGACATACAGGTGCAAATAACCCCCTATTCTAAAATCTGTAAGGTGATAAATTGGCTGTTGAGAAATTAGAATGCAGCTGGACTCATTTGCGGGGTGAGGGTGGCTTATTTCTCTGGGTGCTCCCTTTTCTATCAATGCATGGTAATTACCAGGCATTACACTTTGTTTTGGATTACAAGATCATCACATGCTTTTACTACATGCAGTGCTTTATTGAAGCTATCCTGCATTATGTCTACAAAGTTTAAAAAAAAAAAAGAAAAACTTGCAATGACTTCCTGCCCAAGGAACATGCTGCAGGGCTTTAGGGCTTTTTTTTTTTTTTTTTTTTTTTTTTTAGTTTTCAGTTTTGTCTTCACTAATTTACTGTTTGTTCTAGAGCAGCAGTGAGTGGGAGTTAAACTTTAAGTGCACATTTGGCTCTTTAAAAAGACATTTAGTGTACAATTACTGCTGTTTACCATCTTATAATTGTTGTGTGTTTAGGCTTAGTCAGGTTTAGGAAGATGGGTATCTGTAATCTTTGAGGGCTACAACTCCCTGTCCTAGTTTTTACAAAAGAGAAAGTAATTATAGATATTGAGATAGATACAGAGATAACAATTTGTGCTGTGATGTTTTAGCTATTAGTGTAAAATAAACACATAGACAAAGAGGTGGTAAAAGATGCTGTATGTGGCTGCAGTTTCAGTCAAAGATATTCAATGTGATGCTCAAATCAGATGTGGGAGTCAAGACTGCTCTTCATGGAGTCCCCAGATTTGTTGTTCTGTTGTTACACAGGTGCACAGTTTGCAAAACACTGGGTTTAAGTAAGGGGCCATATTTGTAGTAACAACTGTACGTTACACCACATCAGAGTAAAACTAACTAACGTCTGCAGTCATGCCTCAATTGGCAGCCCGATGAACAGAGGTGTCGGCACGTTCGGTGACAAAGAGAAGAAATATCTCCATCAGCCTTTTTTGGTGGACATCTTTGTTAGATAGGAAACAGTAGAAAGGTTGATGAGTATGTCTTTGGGAAGACTCAGATCTGTATCAGGACCTTGACAGTGCTTAAAGTGCAGTTTATGGGAGCAACAATGGTTGTAAGCTGCAGGTTTCCCAGTTTGAGGTCCATCACAGGAAAAGGACAATTGCATGTTCCATCCTACTGTGTAAAACCGTTTGTCTTTTCAATAATGCATGCACAAAGCACTTGAGAAATATGGCTGAATCCAGGTGTAAAACACGTAGACAGTGGTATTTCCATTTTACAGGCACTGAAATGTGGTCTTTGTGACTTGGCAAATGTTACTCTGCTAACCTATGTTGTCCAGATTTTCTTCATGAGGAAATCTCTGAGGAACGGACTGAGATAGGGATGTGATGTCTATGGTGAAAATGTAAATTAAGTTGTATGGGTTGATTTTGCCTTGAACTTGGGTTGAAAGGACAGTTGTATGAAAACAAAATGTAACAAATATGTAACTGAAAATGCCATAGTACTTGAAAGGGATGAGAGCTAGGTAGTTAAAAAGCATCATTGGCTAAAAAAGTATCTTCTTCCTTTAATTCAGTTTCACCACCCACTGTAATTGGAAGACATAGCTCCACTGTTTTTCTTTAAACAGGAGAATATTACTGGATTTCAGGCCAGTCATCTGAAAGTTTTCACTTATAAATGTAATGAATACTTTCAGCTGTATTTGTAAGAAATGTTTTTGGATTACAGATGCTCTAGAGAAACAAATCTGAGGGCTATTTTGTAACTGAAAGCCTTTGAGAAAACGTTCCTATCATTCAAAAAAGATCTGAAGCTCTGAGTGTGTATTGTGCCTGTCATATTAACTTTCACACTCAGAATGCAAAGGACAGCTAATCCTTCCCTCCTTGGTAGGAGTCATATGCTGTTTTTTAACTTTCTTCACCATGATTTATTTTTAATATAATTTTAATGAAAAGGTGGATCTGGCCTTATAAAGTGGTTGTTTGTTGCTTCTCTTCTGATGTCACAGTGATAGGAGTTCCAACAGTGTTACTTTTTTTTGGAATAATATTATATGTATTCTGCACTTTGATCTTGTGTTTAGTCCAATGAGTTGAAATCCACGACACTTTCTTTGGGCTTTATCTGTAGCCTTTTAAAATCAACTCTCCTTACAAGGCTGCTCTGTCTGTGGTAATGCTGTCCCTCCTCACCGTGGTGAACTTCACCCACTGACATTAAATCCTCTCTCATAAGTGATTGGTGTACGAGCCTACTCTGTGATTCCCAGGCGTCTCAAGGGATTTGGCTGTACAAGCTTCTTCTTGTATTTGAAATGCAACTTTTTGATAGTAATAGGAAGCATGGATCAAAATGTGTGATTCATCCTTTTCTGTAGGATTCCGTAAAATCCTGTAACATTAATTAGCCAAGCTAATTAATGTAGTTAATCAATTTGCTCAGACTACTAACTAGTAGGGGAAAAAAACCACACAAACCAGAAATACTAAAGCCTATCTACTTTAAAAAAAAAAAGCTTTTTTTTAATGTCAATCCCAATTTTTTGTCAAGACCAAACTTTTATATGGGAAAATATATTTTCCCATAAAGTATAAAATTTCAGCAATTTTATGTCCGTACTGGTGGAAATTTTTTTAATTTAGAAAAGGATCATTTTTGTCAGCGGAGGAGGAAAATTGTTTTGCTTTAAGAAATAAATCTGAGCATCTCTTAATAAACACTAGCATTACTGTGGTGTTTATCTGTATGTGCTTTCATAAAAGTTTCTTTTTAGTGCAATACACATTTGGTTAAATCCCGCAATACCTTAATGCCTTTCATGCTAGTGCATCCCAAGGCACTTTACAATCTGTAAAGTTGACATTAGAAATGCAGCACATAAAATTCCCTAAGACAGTCCTTTTTGAAATGCTGAATAAAACATCTAAACTGTTAAGTTTGGAATAAATGGCCCAGCAGTTGGTGCATTTTTTCTTTCTGTGGAAAATATGTTTGAAACAAATGACTGAAATGAATAAAGGCTCTGTAAATAATATGACTTCAAATGATATTCACGAAGACCGAAATCTGCCATTCTGCAGGAGGAAGTCTAGACATGTACAAAGTTCAGTGCTGTTAATTAAGAGGGAGCAATACACTGCAGTGAGTCAGAGCAATTTTATAATCCAAATGCTGCTAAAAGGGACTCTTGTCAACCTCAAAATCTTATTTGTTTTGTAATCACTGGGTAAGGAGACTTGTTGGCTGAGGAGATACGTGTCTCAGGTTTGAATGCAGTCCAGCCTGGGAGTGACCAAAAGCTGTTACCATCTGATAACTGTTTGTTAGGCTATGCAAAATAATTGTCGTCTCCAAACAGTTCCCAGTCTCAACGTCAAAAAAACCACCCCCACGCTTGGCACTAATTATTGCCCTTGCTGGCAGCCCCAGCGAGGAGGCCAAGGCTTGACTGTTATTTCCCCTTTCAGTGCTCGCAGTGGTCCTGCTGGGAGTGTGTGTGTCTGGTTTGTGGTTAAACGGTGTACGCTCGGTTCTCTGCAGGGCTGCCAGCCTGGCATCTTTTGTAAGTACTGATTTTTATCATTAAGAAAGCAAGATCCTTCATCGTCTTCTCATTCCACCTTTAGGTCTGCTGCGAGCTGATTTTTTACATTGATGCAATTTAAAAAAAAAACCAAGAACCCCAAGAAACCAGCAGAACAAAACAAAAGCAGTGGCAGGTATGAATTTGTTGTGCAGGATAAGATGAGGCCAGAAAGAATCAGTGCTTTTAAATGTTTTTTTTTCAAATTAAAAGAAATAAAATGTATGCTGAAAAATAAAAACAAGAATAACAGCCAACTGATAGCAGTGGAATACATAAGAGAAAAAAAACAGGATTATGCAGCCTCGGAAAGAGCCAACAGATGTTCAGGGCGGGTTAGAAAAACAACATGATCAACAGTATGAAAGCTGCGACAGATCTAAACAAAACCCCAAAATAGATGCAATTCTAGAATAAGCCAGAAAAAGAGAAAATCATTATAGGCTTTCCTCAGCACAGCCGCTGGTCTCTGATAAAACAAAATTGAAACTTCTCAAAAAGGAAATTTATACTGACGTGGGTTTGCAACTTCATTGCTAGAGACTTCTCATGCACCTCTGCCAGCAGGTAAATTGGAAACAGGATAAAAAGGAGCAGTCCGTTCCTCAGGCAGGAAAGGTGCCTGAAGTAAGAGCTAATTGCTGACCCTGTAATGGAGTGTCACTTTCTTAGGAACTGGGAACGTAGTTGGTTTATCACTTAAAATAGTTTTTTTTTCATTTTACTAGACACCTTTAGCTGGAAAGAAGTCCACACGGTCCATGTAGTCGTATAAAATCACCTCTCTCGCCCTTTATGCGGTGCTGTGCATTCCCATAAAATGAAGGAAATCTGAAGCATGGGTGAAACCAGATCAGTGTGCGGTAGTGTCGGGGATGCTGGTGTCCCTCCCTGTGGATCACAGCCACTGCTCTGAGGCTCAGATCAGTGTTACTGCCTGGCTTCACCATCCTCCTCCCTCAGCACCAGAGAAATCTCTTGTTGGGGCACGCCGTTTCAGGGGGGTTCGGGCTGGTCTGAGCACCATCTCCTTGAGGTCCATCACAGCTTTCCCTCGGACACTGGTGAGACTGGACTGAGCCCCGTGTGATGTATTTACTGGTCTGAGGCCCTTTCGCTCCTGCTTTGATTCTTTCTTGCCATACGTGCCACTTAATGGGCTGGATGCTCCCACCCTGGGAGGAGTAAAGCCAGAGACATCCTCCTCCGAGGGAAGGGGATGCCTGGCCTGGGCAGGAGTCCATCGGCCCCACAGGCATGGTGGGGCCTCGTGGATGATGAAGGTTTGGGGCTGGCCTTGGCCCCAGCGTCACAGTGGGGAGCCGAACTGGAGGTGAAGGTGGAGACTGAGCAGCTTTTTTTTCAGGAAACCTTCTTTATTGAGGTGTTGTCTGCTGCCTACCCCAAAGTGAGACCACAGCTGCTGGAACCAGCCCAGGCCTTTTACCTGCTACTAGAAAGTGCCATCTTGAAAAGGCAAATACGTA
Organism: Phaethon lepturus; assembly: GCF_000687285.1. NCBI lineage: Eukaryota > Metazoa > Chordata > Aves > Phaethontiformes > Phaethontidae > Phaethon > Phaethon lepturus. The sequence continues at coordinate 41,736 of NW_010560722.1, read as the reverse complement.
TGGGTCTAGTTAAGTTACTCTAAATTTTAATAAGAGAGAGCATTGCTCTATTTTTATCATAACATTGGAGAAGAACCAGAGTGAAATATCTTGACTTACGGGAAGACTGTGATGTCCAAGTGGGTGCCTGCTGCCCAGCCTGTGAGAGAGGCCAGCTCCTGTGGCATGGGCACCATGTCGGGCGAGGCGTGCTCCTGCTGCTTGGGCTCACACCAGCTCCGGGAGATCCTCTCAAAATACTAGTTATTGGATCTACATTAATTTGTATAAATTATGCAAATCAAGTAGCACTTGCACACCACTGTAGTTCAGGTGGATCTCGTGCTGTACTTACGACTTAACGTTTGACTGACACAGGTTTTATTTGCTACAATAAATGGTTTTGCTGTAGAGTGTTTGGAAAGCAGCTGCTGGTGGTAATTGGTTGTAGGTGACACTGGTGCACTCTGTTAAAGGTTATTTAATAATATATTCTTCACTGGAGAAATCCAGAAGGTCGATAAGCTTAACTCATTGCTGTACATGGTTCAAACCCACAGTACTTGTGCTATTTTGCCATGGGGGGATGTTTGTGGAAACATTAAAGTGGTCATGCGCTCTGTTAAAAATAGGTAATTTATTTGTCTTTCTTCAGGTTTAGGAAACTGTGAAATTAGTGCTGAATTGTACAGAAGTCGGGCAGTTTTCGATAGCTGCCTTTGTACCTTGGTTTTCAGCATTGCCTAGGTTTGCAGCCCTGTGCCACTGGCTGCTCTCCCCTCCTGCGCTCCGGTGACGTCCAGCGTTTTCCCGCAGCGGTGCACTGAGCGGAGCTGAGTGCTGGGCATATGTTTCCAGAAGGAATCTATCTCAAGCTTTTCAGATGAAAAGGTTAAAGACTTTGACACAAGGTAATTATAAAAGGAAAATGAATCTTTTCTTGGATCAAAAATTATTGTGTAAAAGAGTGTGTAAATTACGGCGTGCAAGTTAAGTAATGGCTTTTATACTGAAATCTGGAATTACTATGATGAAGGAGATGGTGTCAAACTGTGGTAATTTATTTCATTTTGGTTTCTCAGATCTGCAATGAATTTAGGAAATCCAAATTTATAGCAAGTGGGTCTTTGTAAGAATTTCTCTGCGAGAATGAAGATACTTTATGGAACTTCCATCGGGGTCATATTCATACCATTATTCTAGCTAGGATTTCAGTTAGAAAGTTCCCACGTATGATTTGTTCCACTGGCTTCTGTAAGTGGATTTTTCAAACTTTAAATGTAACTTCCATTTAACTTGTATCACTGCTCTTTGGTGTTTGAACAGGGATGTGGTGATGAGCATAATGCATTTTTGCAGTATTTTGCCAATGAACCATAAAAAACATTCCAAGTTCTGTTTACCTTTTTTTTTTTTTTTTTTTAAGTGTGGAAGGTTTGGAAGTTGGTGGATTTCTTTCCAAACCATGCATGCTTGTAGTTTTTGTTATTACACTCAAGTACTAAGAGCCCAATTTGAAGTTTCACTGGAAAGAAAATAAAAGTTCTTAAAGTTGTGTTTTTGGGAGATTAAGTCAAGTTAACTACAAGGGCTCAATTTTATTCCCAGTGGAGGGTGGTTATGAATTGGTCCTAAGCATAATTCACCTTTGAGTTGCAGCACTTTGTACAGAAAAGTATTGTTGATGCTGCAGAGCATATAGTCTGCCTTACAGTAAATCAAAACCTAGGGTGTAGAGTCTTTCCGTGAGTGTTTAAAGAAAGAAATGAGCAGGCTATATATCTGCTGTATCTAAACTGTGCTCTTTTGTAAACAGAACGGCTATTTTTGAACCTCTAGCAGGATGTTTCTGGCGAAGGGATAATGCAGATGGATCCTTGTGTGCACACAGGCGCGCACCCATGTTTATCACTCAGTGAAGGGGCTATGCGTATCATTCGTTTAACTGGCAATTCTTTTGTGGTGTCAGCATCATTTCCTAGCAAAATTGGCTAAAGGAATTGTTTCAAACACAAAAGATGTTTTGAACTGGCCTAATTACTTGCTCAACAGCCAATAACTTTGGGAATTGTTTTCTATGTGGATTCTAGATACAAATTGGGATATCTTTCCATTTGTTTAAAAAAGATTAGGCCAACAGGAAAAAAAGGGATCTTTACCCATTTTCACTGAGCAGTGAAGTTTGAATATATAGCTTGCAATTGAAACTATTTTTTTTCCAAAGCCTTTGAGGGCTGTTTCTCAGTCTGGTGTAAACAATTTATTGTTAAAGTCCTAGAATATTTGCATTTTAATTAAAGACAATTTTAATTAAATACAGAACTTTAATCAGAAAAGCAGAATTTAGGCAGATAGTGTACTTGCATGCTAAGCAAGCTTATTCTGAGGGGACCTGTACTCTGTGTAAAACTGGTTTGTTTGGTAGTTTATGCAGAAAAGTTGTAAATGCATCTTTCTTGCCTAATTTAACTACAAATAGTAATCTCCCTCCTGCATCGTTTACCTTTTGGTAAGATATTCTTCCTTTAAGTGAAAGAGAAGTTGATGCAGAAATCTTAAATGGGCAGTGAGCAGAAGAAAGTTTACTTTGAACTCATAAGGATGTCTATAAAAGTAAATGTTAAAATTACTGTTGTAGTTTTTAAATGTTCAAATGTGAAATGATGTGTTCAAAGTTAAATTAAAAAAACCCAAAACAACAGAGGCAATACTGTGACCATTTGATGTGAAATAATAAATGTCACATCTGGATTTGCCTGTGCTATAATGCTGATGCTATAACATCCTGAGTTATGACCCATTTTTTTTTGCCCTGTTTGCAGATGAAGCTCTGTGTGCCCAGTCATAGAATTAGTTAGGGCCCTAATGGGTACATGTATAATAGAAAGTTGGGGTCTACCATGATGTTGCTAAGTAAGTTCTGAGGTCAAACAGGCAAATGCATTTGTGGAGCTTTCCTCCATTGTTCTGATGGGAATTTGCTTAGGCCAAGACTGCATACCTGGACATGGGGAGTAAATCCTTCCACGGTGAGCTATGAACTAGTCTTCTGAGAAATATAGTGATAGCCTGACTCAAGGGTTTTGATTTGTGATTGTTGTATGAGTTTATTTTTATACATAAGGTTTTAGTATCCTAAGGTAGACAAGACATAGGTGATCTTCTGTGTCCCTTCTAGCTGTCTGCTGGAATTCACTTAATCCTTTGTAAAGTAAAAACTAAGAACTAACATGGTAAACAGTCATAATATGAAAAGAGGCTATTTCATGTTTACCTGTAGTGAGCAGAAGAAAGTCTGAAAGCAGTACTTCTTATTAAGGTGTCATCATTGACAAACTGCTCATAAAAAATTAGAATGCAGGTGTCACTCAAGATCTGTTTAAGGCTGAGACTTCAGCTGTGATTTAGTATAATATTGGCATTGTCTTTTAATTCAAAATGGATATATAGCATGCATACAAAAATATTTTCCCTTAGGCCTAAAGTTACTTGCAGTAATGGCAAAGCAGTTAATGTATTACCTTTGCTAACAGGAGAAGTGCTGCATATAAATATTTTTAGTCAGAATGTATTTTAAAAAAGGTGTCTCAGTGGGATCAGATTTATGTTGTAAAAAAATTTATTCAGCTGACAAGTGCAGATGCCCGGCATGTCGTGTATTCTAAGATTTACAAAGCAGTTTCTTCCTGGACGTCAGTTGGATGTGGTTATGGCAGGGTTACGTAGAGAACTGGGGAATCAGTCCAGGAATCCTTTTGTGCAAAATCCTGCCTTAGATTGGTATGATCCAATAAACCTCTGCCTCTACATGTCCGTAGCAGCTTCTGGTGGCATTAGATACTCAGGTCAAGAAGGGGCAGAGCACTGGAGTCAGGATCTGTGGTATGGATCTGAGAACAGAATTTTGCCTGAAGCACTTGAGATTTTCCTTAATATATAAATGGGCCATTTTCCTCCCCCTATTACTCGTGTGCTGCTGCCAGCTGCAGTTCAGCTAGGTAGAAGTTGGAGCTTGCTCCTTTGGTTTCCACAGATAAAAAGCAGAGGATAATAGTACTTGTGCATTAGATTTTGCCAAGTGTGCATGTTTCAACCACTATTGTTAAAGACTCTGCATATTGTTTGTTGTACAAAATATGTATATAATGAGAAAAATATGCTTGAACAGAGATTTCATGTTGCATAGAGTAACCAAACAGTATAACAAGTAAAAAGGAACAATGCTGCTTAAATCCATTTTAAAACTAATGATCACAAAATAATTGAAATTCAACTCCTTCAAAAATTAAAAGCCTTTAAAGTATTTAAAAAGTCATAATTCCCATTTGTTTTTACAGTTCTAAGATCAGTTTGTGAACTTGTGGCATCAGTCTGCATAAGTGTATTCAGTTACTGAATTTGTTCCAAAAATTTTAATTGGTTGAATGGAATCTCTTCTCCCAAGATAGAGGTAGCTAAAGCCAAGGAGGCTTTTAGCTGCTTAATTAGCCCGGTTTGTGAAATGATTTGGTATAAGGGATGTCAGTAAGAATTTGACATATCTGTGCTGACTTTGAGGTAATCCATCAATTTTATCAAATAAAGAGCTGGAATCTTTTTTTTTTATCAATAGGTATAAAGTAAGCAGAATTTTTTTCCCTTCATTTTATGTCCTTTCTGAGTAATTCTAGTTATCTAAACAGCATAAAATTTGCACTACAGTTAAATAGCAATGCATGATTATACCTGATGATACACTTTTTTTAAAAAAGAAAAAGAGTCTAATAACAGGATTCTATATTGATTGTAGTGCTAATTCTGCCTCGTAGCACAGACTGGCAGAAGGCAGGTAGCTGAATTGTATTTAACGGTTTTATTGTGATCTGACTAAGATGGATGTGACATGGTCCTCTATTATTCGTTTGAGAGTGTGGACACTAATGAAGCCATTAGCTGAGCTAAGGCAAGTGAAGAAAATAGGGAAATTACCATTATTCTGAAGCCATTAAGTTGTAATCTGCCACTTTCTCTCCTTACTCAAAAAGGCATCTTCTTTTTAAGGCCTCCCTGACTGTCCTTTAAAGATTCATTAATTCATTAACTTTCCAAAGGAGATGGAGGGAACACAATTGAAATTTTAATCAGCTCAGGGTGTCATATTATTAACATTTTGAGTGTATCTGTATTCACTGTTGCACCACATCAGGTTAAGGTTAAATAAACTACATTACAGCAAATAATGTTCTGTTTCATACCGTAAAACATAAAATGTTGAAGGCAGAAATTGGTTTCATGGTTAAATTGAATTACGATACAGAGTTCATATGATAAATTCTGCTATTCAAATGTATATTCTTTGGAGGAAATGCAATACTACCTCCATGTCATCAACATTATTATTTTCAAAATATTCACGATTAGTCTATTCCGTATGAAAGGTATAGAAAGCACTACAAAACCTTTTTTATAAATGTCTGCTTTTACTATATATTCACTTATGATCAATGCTTTTATTTTATCTTTTGTAAAGTCACTGACTTATTTTAATGTCTCTCTTCTAATGGGTCATTCAGAGATGATGTACAATTACAGCTGCAAAATTTTCTCTTTGTTGTTACTTTCATTTAGATACTATGGAGTGCTATTTTTATCTATCTCTACCTTCTTATAAAAAAAAAAAAATCCCTTTCGCATCAGTTGTAGTGGAGCGTCCTGGAGCACAGTAAGCAGCTTTTGGCCTGTGCTGTTGGAACTGATTGAGATACGGCTCAAAACGGATGCGTGCTCTTTCTTAACAATTAAAATACCCCAGATGTACAGAGGAGATGACCTCAAACCTGAGTATGGTAACACTCTTATTTGATTCCAGGTAACCAACAGGAACTTTTTTGCGGGAAAAAAGCCTGTTTCATTTTGGGCTTTCTAGGATTGGTTTTATTAATGCCTCAAAAGAAGCCTGGGGTTCAGATGCTTTCTGGAAGGTGCATGTTTTAAGGGCTTGCTTGAAATCCTTTGAAACCGTTCCAAGGATAGGGCTCACCCATGTACAAGGGTATGGTAGAAAAAAAGGTGTAGGAACAATAAATAGAAGGGCGCCAACAGGCTGCAGGTTGGAGGTAAGATGAGGCGCAAGATTAAGGGAGGGTAATTAATGAAGGCCTGAATGTTCTGTTGCTTCTGTGAACTTAAAATTCCTTTCCAGGTTCATCAGATTTTGTCCTCTTCTTACAATTTTATGTTTGGAAACACTTTCTATTTGTTTCTGGACTGTTTTGCCCTTGTGCTGTATCAGAACTCTTGAGCAGAGATGTAACAAAGCTGCATAGCTTGATGTTAGTATTTATGCTATGCAGGCAAGCCTGGTATAAATCTGAGGTGTTTTTCTTTTTTTTTTTTTTTCCTAGCTGTGATAGTGTCAGTTTGATATATCACCTTTCATGTTGTGTTTGTACTTGAGGTCAGGAAACTTCTGAGTTGTGCGTATCATCAGCGTTGTAAATACAAAGTAGCCTTTGGCACCTTAGTGTGGTGCCTTGCAGTGGATTTGTCAAAACAAAACAAAATCCCCTCTTTTGTTTTCCCTTGGAGTCAATTACACTCAGTTAGCGACACCAAGGATAGTAGTTGAAACATTACAGGTTAACCTGCTTATCAGAAGTGCTGGCGTCGGTATTTTCTAGTATCACTGGCTGGCTTTACTGGTCATTGAGAACTTCTGCTTTCCGCAGGACTTGGAAAACTCACTAAAACTTCTTTGCAGATTTTTGAGCTTCCAAAAAGTACCCACCTAAATAAACTGATTCTGCTGTGTCGGTGCTGGCAGACTTTCAGGGCAGCACCTCTCCCCTTTTGCCTATGAACAAACCCTTTGACTAGGGAAGTGGAGCTGTGTTTGTGCCTTCCAGCCCTGTTCTGCATGCCTTGCTGCAGGGACAGGGAAGACATGTGCCAGCCCTACTGCCCTGCCCAGCCCTGCCCGATAGCTTTGGGGACATACCGGCCCCACCGCTGTTGAGTGCATTCTGTGCATTTATCTAGGGTACACAGTCCATAAACAAGTCCCGAGTGTGTGCTAGGGAGAGTTCTTGGGCTTTAGAGAACTCGTGTATAGCTGTGCATATATGTGCATACACACCTTTGTAGGTGCTGGTATTGTTTATACACTGTATGATAACACAGGAGATATATATGCATTAGGTTTACATATATGCATGGTGTATGGCATGTATATTATCACGTGTGCACAGTATACCTGTATGTTAAGATGCTTCCTTGCAGTATTGCACAGGATGATGTAGCTCCATCTGGCTTCTCCACACACTTGGAAAACGGGATGGTGAGCTGTGCTTTTCCTAGGTTCGGTACAGCCGTGGCATGGTAACTTAACAGCATGGTTTTGTGTCTTGGATTTCAAAATGGCCTCTCCTATGTTTAAGTATATATAACTTTATAATATGAAATAATCTAAATAGACCTATTTCTGAACAAAGCTTTCGCTGTTGTGCAGGAAAAGTTTGTTTTGACTCCCTTCTCAGATAGGTGAGCTCATTAATCTTGTGGCAGCTGCAGTAGCATAGTAAATGCGGCTCAGGTGTTCCCATATCGCTGTTGCATGTCTCATACAAGCTGGCTTTTGTTAAGTAGTTTCCGTATGTAGGATTAGATTTTAGCCATGTTCTGAAAAGAAAAAGGAATTCAAAATCCAAGGGAGAAAAATAACTGCATGCCTCAGAAGCAGCAGAATGTAAATCATGTATTGTTTTGATGATGAGATCAGTAGCTGTTCATTACACATCAGTAGATTAAGCAACTACAGTTGGTTTGGAATGGGGTTTCCAGATCTCTCTGTTGACAAGTAAGGTTTGGGACCCAGTCATGGTGTGACGTTCTTTGCTTGAAAAGAGCTTTCTTCCCATCTTCTTTTGCTGGCTGGAGATTAGCATAATATATTTGAGTATAGTAAAAGGTCCAGACATCCTGGCCAACAACCAAAATATGCTCTATACTTAATACTTCCTCAAATTTCTCATAAATGGTCTGTGATTATTCCAGTCACAAATAACATAGGGAGGTTTTGAGATAGACTTTATGTCATATGGTTATGAGTTCTTTTGTAAATAAAGACAATCCTCAGGGGTGAGCATGAGTAATAGTTGATCCTGAAAAATGAGGAATAGTTTTGTTTCAATATTTTGAAGCTGGGTGAAAAACCCCACATGTAATTTATTTATTTGCTTCCATTACTCTGCACTTCTCCAAGCACTGAAACACAACCAGAGCATAAGAACTTATTGCAGATCTGCAAAGTCCTGTACAGCGGGGACTGCTCTTAGTTATTGCTATCAGCAGCAATAAATGTAATAAACATAAACTTCTCACGACAGCCTCATACATCCCTCAGTCTGTGACTTCCCCAGCGGCCAAAAAATAGATGAACTTTGCAGCCAGCCTGAAAGGGGTTATCAGCAAACTCTGGGTCTGCAGGCTTGAGGAAAAGATCAGGTTTCAGTGTCCCATGTTCTTCATGGAAAATACTCTGTCACCGGCACCTTCTAAATTTTTGGGGGGCTCTGGTCACAACTGTTGCTGTCTTCCATATGAGGTATAGGAGACTCCTTAGTTGGCAAAATCCAAACTAGTAAGGAATGTTAAGAGATAAACCCAGTGTCTAAAAGAAATTAGCCAGCTGCCCACATAGACTTTGGAGTGCCAGTGGCATGTGTGAAGTGGGACTACAGAAATAGGTAGCCCCAAGAGTGTACTTATTTTGTGTATCTTAGTGTACGTGTTTTGTGTGTATCTTATTTTGAGGTGAAAATCACAAAGCATGGCTGAATCTGAAAAATCTTGGTTACAGCTTTCCTGAGTCTTTCCTGAGACCCTTATGAAAACTCATACCCTGCTTGTCTTCAAATGGTGTGTCCCTGGTGACCCCACCATTCTTGTCTGTGCTTCAACATCCCTTGATAAAAGGCGCTGGGATTTGGTTTTGTTCCCCCCTCCCTTAAGTGTGTGTCGGCCTGGATCTCAGTGCTGTGGAGGGGGTTGCCTGAGTATATTGAATTTATGAAATGCACTGCTTATGAGCTTGGTTTGAGATGGAAATATATATGGATAAACAATGCGTATGATTCAATTCTCCCTCTCGTGGTCAGATGAGGTCCTTCCCACAGCTTTCAAATACAGACATATTAGATGTTTCTGTTTCATGTAACCTGCATCTTTTGGAAGACTCGCATGTTCATAGTACAACCAGGATTTAGTGGGGAAGTTACTGATGGTTCCTGAAATACATATATTGACTTTTTGCCACACTGTGAGTGGAAAGATTGGAGATCTGAACCGAACTGCGACATTCTGTGGAATTGTATTAACCTTACTTATACCCACCTCCCCTAAGTGTTTCTAATATTTCTCTGTTTAGGTGTTAAAGTACTTCTGAAACATAGCTCTGTTTATCATCTTCCTGGCACTCCTGTGACTCCAGTGCGTGATACAGTATAAACTCTGTTGCTTTTAAAGGATGCTGCAGTGTCGTTGACTTTGATAAGAGCATTCCCCCTCTAAATAAGGAGAGTAAGATTTGACTCTCTGGTAAGAAAAGTCCTGAGGATTTTGTTCAATGATATTTAAGTCTTCTCAAAAACAAAAGCACCCCAAGCCCCAACTTAAAAAAAATTGCACAAATGTGCAGGATTAAGCATTCAAAAATCAATTCTTAATTATTGTTTAATTGATCTCAGGTATAAAAAGGAAACAAAAGAAGAAAATTTTCAAAGATATTCTTTACAGAGGGCTTAACAGCCATTTTCTGTCAAGGTGGATATTAGAACAATACCAAAATTTTGTCATGGACAAAGCCACTGTGCCACAATATGCCTTTTGTTTGGTTTTATCACTGAGGAGCAGAAGTTTTACTTTATTAGTTTTTCTGTCGAATTTCACCAATATTTTCTGTTGCATGCATCACTTCGAAGTGCTGCTAACACTTATTTTCATCCACTAGTGTGAGAAAATAATTACCTCTGTTTTTAAAACTCCTGTTAAATTCTGAAGCAATAAGTTAGATTGCTTATTATGTATTTCTAAGTAGGTGGTTTCCTCTAAGAATTGGCTAAAGATTTTTCTCACACAGATCTTGACTCAAAGATTGTCCTTTAGCTAGAAAATATTGATTTGCTTTTGTTTGGCCCCTGTGGAGAGCACCTTATCTCTAAGACTGGGTTTTGTTAACAATGAGAGTTGACAGAATTCAGATTTAGCCAGGTGAATTCTGTCACAGTCGGTAAAAACATTAAAGAATCACAGTAATAAAATATGATACTAATCTTGTGAATTTTTTTTTTTATTAAATAAAAGGCAGTTTTTAATGATGCAGAGATTTTGGGGAGTTTAGGCTTATTGAAGTAATTCATGCTAATTGTCTCATGTGCTTAGTATGTCATTTGTCTTCTATGAATATCAATGCCTACATTCATTTAATCCAAAATAATTAATACCCAAACAATTAATAATAAGATAGAATCTAAATTGAAAAGAACTTTAAAAGATCTTTAAATATATTCATGATTCTTAAGACAGAAGATAAATATTGTATTACATTTTAAATTATTTTATCAGAAAAATTAGATGAACCACTAATACAAAATCATATGCATCTTTTTGTTACACATGTCAATATTATTATTTTATTAGCAAGTATATTGTGGCAGGTCAGGGATCCCACTTATGTACCATTGTTTAGGCATTGTTCAAGCTTAGTAAAAGGGTACTGGTCATAGATGGACAGCCCAGACTATTTAAGTGAAGTGCGTTGGCTGCCTAGCTGATGTAAGCAGGGAGATAGGTGCCTTTGAAGAGTGATTCAGCAGCTCTCAGTGCTGACTAATCACTAGATTTAGCCGCTAGCAAATGCAAGATCCACAGTGATGTCTGAGCTCCTGCCTTTTAGGGCTGGCGTAAGGCTCTGACTCAGGGTTGTATCTGCCCACTAATGATCTGGTGCCTACAGCCCTCTTCTGATGCAAGATATCTGAGCCCATCTTGTTTCCTTGAAACTAGCAAAGCCATCAACAAAACATTTCTGCCTTAATAGTACTTTGTGGCTTTTCTGTAATAATCTGGTGACAGAGCAATCACGGCTTTGAGGCTCTCAGCACCCTGAGAGGGCAGAGCCTGCTGCCCTTGCCTGGGAGAGGGCAGCCTGGAGAAACCAGCCTCTGCACCTGACTGAAGATGAGCTACAAAACAACTGAAAATGCAGCAGTCACAGCACAAGTAAGTCTGATCCTGTAGCCTTATGGCCTGGGATTCACCTGAAGGGGGTTGATTGGGTCTTTGTTGTGAAGGGTTTATATGCTTTCTACCAGGTAGGAATTGGACAAAATAACCAGGATCACTACCTCTAGTCTTGGCTGACAGATGTGAGCTGCTGTTGTAACATGGGAGTGTACGCATTGCCTGTGAGGTTCAGCAGGACCTATGTGACCATGACTTCCACACCATGGTGGGATGCTTGTGCTTTGTGTCCGAAACACTAGTTGCTTCCCAGTGTCATTTGTTGCTTTTGACTTTAGCAGACCTTTCACGCTGCTGAGGAAAGGATGTTAGAAATGGGAAGGTAGATTAAGTAGATGTGGAACCAGTAGCTGAGCGCCTGTCTCTGGCTCCCGAAACCAGCTGTGTTCATCTGTGCTCTCAGACATACTTGTGACATGGTGATGTGGAGGGTTATCCAGGTGTGGCTAGCAGTGGCATGTGACCTGCCACACAATTTAACTGCCTTGTCTCTTAGTGCTGATGTCTTTCTTCAGTCAACAGGGGAGAGTGTACCCTTGGTCACCTCTTTTCTGGATGTTTTAGGACATTGGCCTCAGATGTTCTTCCTCAACAGCTTTCTGGTGGTCTCTATACTTAAGGGAATTATCCCATGAAGCAAATTGGTTGACTCCGTGAGCGTGTTCTGTGGATGTTATTTAAGTTAATTTTCCTTACTACAGGTATGCCTACAGGCTATAACAGGGCTGGCATAGTTTGGCCATTCCAGTTCTATAGTACTAGCTTGATGTGCTGCTGCTGCCTGGCACAGAGGACATGGTAATGTCGTTAGTTGTTACAGTGATATGTTTTATATGTGGTTATCTGAGCCAGAGATAGTTTAGATTTCCAAAGGTGAGAATTGGAAAGCTTGAAAAGACAACGGGGATGATGAACCTTGGATGTGTTTTTAAGCATCTGTAAAATATCCTCAGCCCTGGCATGTACACAGGCTGCCAGGACAAATGCTGTCCTGCCGTCTAGTCTTACCCCAGCTATGCATTTTTTCTGTCTGCCTTGTGTTGGTACTGGCTTTTAGGATGTCATATTGTGAGT
>NW_010560722.1:18531-29375 GCF_000687285.1 Phaethon lepturus | reverse complement strand
CTGCTGAAAGCATTCTCTTTTTATTGTTTTTTTGGGGGTGGGGTGCAAATGGGAGGGAGGGGATTACTTTGCAGCCAGATTAATTTCCTGGTCTATCTGCTTGTGCAGTTGCATGAATGCCACTGCCAGCACAAGGAGGGATGCAAAATTACTGCTGAATGAAAATGTTTTGTGGACTGCCATCTTTAGGTATGAAATAATAAGTATGATTACTTTGTTAATATTACTTTGCTCTAGTTTTTGACACACTATAGGCTGTGACCATACGTCTGTAATTATTATTCACTCCTAAAACATAGTCATCAGGCATGTTTTGTGGCTTCTCTGAGTATACGTGTGTATGTATGTGTACTGCGGTATTCTTTGTTTACTAGATGAAATACATTTCTTGGTAGAAAAACATAACTTGACTTTGCACCACAATAGCCTTGGCATGAAGGATTATGCTGCATCTGCTTGGTGGTATTATTGTCTTTTAAACACATGTTGTTCTGAAGATGTTTTCTCTAATTCTCACTGTTACAATCCTGCTGTTTGCAAAGGGTGAAGATGCTGAATAACTCAGTGGTCTGTGCTGGCCCAGTGGCCATGGCTTCTAATCTTGCCATTGACTTTTACTGTGTATTTTTTCAATTTCTATATGTGAATTTACCCAGCACTACATTGAGGAGTCTAACAGTTCTACAAAGTGATTTACATTAATATAGCATACCAATTCCATGTTAATGTTGCTATTATAGAAATCCTGTTGAAAAATTCCGATTGGTCTTTAATCAATGACCTGTATATCAGAAGTAAAGAATGAGTAATTCTGGTATACAGTTTTTAATTCTGTAAACATAATCACAGTAGCTTGGTCATAAAGTTCCTGAAGCAGACAATTGCTTCGAATGTAGTTTATGTTGAAGTAAAGTGAATATATTCTGGAGAGTTGTCTATCCATAATAAATTACCAACTTCAGATACATATAGTAAAATATTTAAATATTTAAATTCATTCTGTTCCCGTATTTTCTGAGTTTATTAAGGTGGTATGACTTCAGTGGATGTGGGAGGCAGTAAGGGAAAAATATGAATAAACAGGTTTCCAGACAGGATACAATTTTTTCTTCCCTTGTAGTACGGATTTCAAAGTATTAATTCACAAAGTACTTAATAACTTTGTGAATGCACTTAGTGTTTTGTATGCAAGATTCTACTTCTTTCCTTTTTAAAGTCTTTTACACAGAATTCACTCAGGTTACCTGTACCTCTTTGCATAAACACCAATAATGCTTTAATTTATGGGTGCTTGCTGTTGGGCTTTGTTTAAATGAGTTCCGTCCAAAAGGAATCAGAGACTTCTATTCTTGCAGAAATGAATAAACCACATGAGGTGAATTTTCATACAACCCATTTCAAACCTGGAGTTTTCAGGGTACAATTTCGATATTGCATTGGTGGTTTATGACCATATAAAGTGTAGGTGTGTAGGTAGGAGGTTAGATAGATGGACTTGTAAATGGCTAGAAGCAAGGAGGCTGAGTATGGTCTCCAGCAGTGCATATTTCAGCTCACAGTTTCACGTCTCTATCCCAAGGCATTAGATGTTACTAATTCTCCAAAAGCCAAAGATTTGTTTTACAGAAGAAAATTCTGATTTGATTAAGATATTGCTTCAAGACTTAATGTTCCTTTAGCAAATCATGCCATGACTGGAAACGTACATGATTGGAAATAAACTGCATGTTATCTGAGAAAGAGAGAAAGCGCTTCATGATTTGGAATGATCCTGCAGAAGCAGCGTTTAGTGTAATGACAGTACACTTAGATTAATTATAGCGTTGCTTGCAGGCGCCACTATATACTTACTGTTGTGTCAGCACTTTTGCTGTTAACCCTGTGTTGCAAAAGTTTATAATTTGGCTGTAAAAAAATGAATAAATCTTCTGATTTGAATTGAGGCTTTGTGGTGCATGCAGAGAATCAACTTTTAGTTAGGGCCTGAGTTTTATTTTTGTATCCTTAGCCCTTCAAAGTGTATAGGTGTAGAAATAATCTTATCTATTTAATATTGTGTACGTTTTCTGCTCTGCCCACTTTTGATGGAAAATTTAATTTCAGTAAATGCCTAGACTGTGTTGTGATCACTTCAGCTGGTCTGAAATAAAGGACTGAGATATGTGACCTTGAAAATTGGAAGGTGTAAGTATGAAGCCATGATTTTTCTACTCAGTACATGAGTTAAACTAAAATTTGGTTTAATGTATATTTATATGATTAGTTGCAATGGCTTTGAAGGATTGTTAACGTCTGAAATAAGCCTTGAACATGGCTTAAAAGGCTGTTTACACAAAAATTTGGAAATACTCTGAAGAAGCTATTATAATTAGTCCTGTAAACACTACAGAGTGGTTTTTAAAATAAACATTCAAAATATACTATAGTCATAGAAGCTATAGTGAAATTAAGTAACTTTTTGACATCAGAATGCTCTTTATCCTCATTTTACTGTTAATGAGACAGTAATAAATGCTAAGCAAATAAACTTGCTTGTACCTAGAAAACGTCGTCCTGCAAATACAGGAATCTCTGCACATTTTTCTAGCAGTTCTTAGTCTCTTACCATCTATTCTTTCTAATTTCCACTCTTAGATTGTATTTTACTTTTTCCTGAGTAGTGCTGGCAAGTGGCTCTTATCAAGAACAAATGATGCTATAAATCAGGACCAAAATCAATGATGCTGTGGGGCTGTAATAGCAAGATGCGGTTATGTGGGCCTGAGTGTTTTACCTGCCTCTGAAGCCAAGAGTGAGGCCCTGGGTACTGTTCCAACCCTTGGCTTCTAATTTACTGGCAAGTATATATATATACAGCTGTTCTGTCTCAGTCTTAGAGTGGAGATATCAATATTAAACTCCTGTTTTAATAGACCTTTCCTCATAATGCGAACAGTAAAAAGCAAGTGGACATTCATATTCAAGTAGAATTGCATAGAAGTACAGAAGACACTTAATCCCTCCACCCTTAATACTACTAGAGTAGGATTTAGGAGTGGCAGGACTGGCTGAGATGCCTGGCAGCATATTGGGTCCCTCCTTTTTCTTTTGAGCATGTGTTCTCTGTAGGTGCAAAGGATACATACTGGGTGTCCAGATAATAGGAATGGTTCCTTCAGTTGGAGGAAGGTTTATTTGCCCAAAGCAACAGGGTCCTTAACATCGTGACTGGCCATTTTCAGCTGTAGTTACTGCTCTTCTCTATGATAGGTGGTAGTATAAACAAGGAATGATTTGTGCTGCTGGAATAAGGCCATGTGTGTTATGCCAAATATAAAATGAGAGGGCTGATATGAGTGCCTCTTGGACATGTCTTTCATTACCCTTTACACTTCTCTTTCCTAATAGAATTTGGAGGAACCAAACACATGCTGTATGCAGGGTTTTATTAGAGTGCTTTGCCTCGGGCCCTTAACTCCTTTAGCTGGTCATTACCTGACCAGTAAAGACCTCTAAACGGGTCATTAATGCTTAAGTAATAAACTGTTTCACAAGACTATCTAGTACAGAACCTCTTCTATCATTTTTACAGTTACTGTTTTATAGATAAATCAATGACCAACAACTGGATATTCTTGTTTTGCAACATAATCCGGTAATAGTGGCCACGGCAAACAGGCAGTGGGTTCAGTGAACTGTGTTCAGAAGAGCTGGAGATGGCCACACGCAAGCGGAACCTGGAGTTGTATGTAGGGTAAACCGGGAATAAGGGAAAGAATGAAGGCATGTTCTGCTGTTAGCAAAATAAAGAGTATCTTCTTGTAAAAGGTGTTTTTTTTTTTCCTTTCCCCTTCTAGAAGCTGTATAATTTCAATAAAGTGGCTTTTCTTCCCCCCACTGCCATATTAGGGATGAGTAGGCCTCAGTATAATCTGATGTTGGCAGAGAGAGATCTCCTACTTTCACAGACCCTTTCTGAACTAATGATTAGTTAATAATTAAGTCTTGCACTCTTCTGTACCATACATCTGTTGAATTTGAGTTGGGATTGTATTAAATGCTTTCTAGATATGACAGTGAAAGTTAGCTGTGGCACACATTTTTCTCCTAGCTCTCAATATAAAATTTTCAGGCCCCACTTTTGACCAGCATATTCCCTAAAATAGTTTTCTGTGCATGAAGCTGTACAGAGCTCTTTCTCCCCGGAGGGACAGAAGGAGAAAATGCATAGTAGGTACCATACAATTTTTTACCAGAACACCAGGTGTTTGATATTTCCATCCTTCTTAATACCAGTGTATCATTCATTGACTGCTGAGTGCTGGAATAAGCAATCCAGTCGTATACATCTTTTCTCATGGTAGCCTTTAAGTAGTAGCCAGTCTGTGCTGGGACTGTTGGGTTTTTCTGTTTGTTTGATTTTTGACTTTGCTTTTTTTTTTTTTTTTTGTCATAAATACATGAATGTTCCAAAGCTGAATGAAATCTGATGCTGAAAAAGGTTCTTTGTAGACACACAATATTTTTCTGTGGTAAAATGGAACAAAACCTCTGCAGATTGATGACTTCTAGTGTGATTAGTGCCCATGGAGCAAACACTTGGTAATTATTTTTCAAAGAAATTGAAAATATGTTAGTTATGGGACAAGTTGTGTCTAGCAATGTAAAACAATTAATATTGTATAGCTGTTTCTATGATGGGACTGTTTCGCAAAAAATATAACATTGGCATATTTCTGTATTCAATTCTTCTACATTGAATTAGGAGGTTTGCATTTGGAGCTACCATCTTGAATCTTAAGAAGAAAAAAGATTAAAAAGTATGAGACTATTTATTGGAAGAAACAACACAATAAATGTTTTTTCTTTTCCTTGTCTTTTTCAGAAAAAAATATCTTTTTGATATTTTAAGTCTTAAGACTTATAAAAGTCTTAACCAGACCCACCAGACTTCAACCCTGCACGTTACTGTGCTAGATCCTTAAAGATGATGCTGAAAGTCAGAGTGTTGCATATAGTGGTACAAGAATTGTGTGCTGACTTACAGTTTAAGTAGGGATGAATGTGACACAGCACTTGTTCAGTTTACAACTCTCATAATATTCTTAGCACCTGCAGAAGGATTTTAATTCATTTAAAGCAAAAATGCAACAAAGCTAACATAGGATTAGAAAGAAACACTTCACAGATTGCAACTCCACAATTGTCCCATTGTCATCTTTGCTGATAAGCAGACGGTACTGGTGCAGTAGCGGCAGTTGCAAAACCAGTATTTGTGCTGAGTGCTTCCTTCAGACTTGCTGGACAGAAGCTGTCCTGTGTGTCACTTTGCTGTGTTAGTATGATGTCAGGAATCAATTTGGTCCCATCTGCAATTGCCTAATATAATCAACCTCTATTCTGTTTAGTTCAAGTCGCTACCTGCAGTAAGTGATTTGTGTGTGCATGAATATTAACCTTTCCAAGTAAACGTGTGAGTAAATATGAGTTGACTATAAAAGGAAGTTATTTGTGTGTAGTGAAAAAGAGTGCCTGTTATTGTTTTTATAAAAAAGCATTATATTGTATCATCATGGTGTGAATAATGACTATTGCTTTCTTTTTCTCTGATGGGAGAGAACAGTAGACACCAAATAACATCTTTGTATTACTGCTTTCACTTCTGACTAATGTAGTCTCTGTTAGTCTATTTGTTGTAAAGATTTTCTTCTCTAATTTTTTAAAGTCAAACCTCTGTTAGAGAAATTTTTCATGGCTCAACGGCTCTTAGGTTTTTTTATATGACTGAGCGGAAGTATATTTGCCAAGTGATTACAACAAGGCAGTTACAATATTTACAAGCCTTAGCAATTCTAGTGCAAATGCAGTCTCTGGAGAAGGGCACAATAACAAAGCAAGCAAACATCACAGTTATCTAAATAATAAGAAGTTGCAGGCATTGGGGTGGTGACTCACAACGTGGATGGGAACCCTGGAGTTTTAGAGTAATTTATGGGGATGCTGAGGAGATGGATTTCATTTAAATACAGTAACTGCTGAAATATTTCTAAGTTAAAAAGTCAACTAGTGGTTAAGTAAATATCCTCTTGACCCCTTTTAACTCTTGTGATGTACCGTTGTTTTAAAGTATTTACTTTGAAATGCTTGAGTCATAAAATGTCCCAGGAGAGATGGCTTGACCACAGATAGTTAATGCATAGGATTGAGTTGCTTAAAATTTAAACCCCATGCCCATTTTTTATCTAATCTATTGTTCTTTAATTGGATGAATGAGGTTATAAATGGAGGTCTGTGGAGTCTAAAAAAAAATTTTAAAAAAATTGGTTTCATACAGTACTGCAAAAAGCATTAGGAGAAAAAATTTAGAGAAGAACAGAGATTCCTTCTTGTTTCTATAGAAACCAATAGTGATCAGGAGGGGAGAGGATTTCTTTCAAGTGTACATTTTAGTGAGGCTAGCTCAGCAGCTCAGCGCACTGGAGGGCCAGTGTAAAAAAAACCCTCTAGCAGCTTGAGATGTGGTGTTCATGCCCCTGTGGTACCAGCTGGAATGAGGATAACACATCGCTGAGAGTTTCTGGTTCGTACTGCTGTGGGTGAAGGGAGCTCTTTGCACTGCCACATCCCCCAGGGAGTGCAGCCTGGCAGGAGGGCTGCCGGCAGCTGAGCATCACTGAAACAGGGAAACCAGCTGCAATGAGAACTTGCACGAGTCGGATGTTAAAAAAGGGGAGAGAACAAATGGGGGGGAAATACTGAAAGAGAATTGTGGTGTCCTGTGTCAAAATTAACTGTGCTAATTGCTTTGAAGCAAGAATCTCATTTGGTTTTATCATGACAGAATCATGGCCACTGAAATATTGTGTGTTAGAATGATTACAGCCAGGACTCAGTGACTTGGCTTTTCAATCATGATCTTCTTCCCAGTATACTACATAATGCATAATCCCCTCCACAATGGAATTATATTCTTAATCATGTTCTGTTTTCCTAATATCACCTAAGTGTTGCCATAAAGAACAGACCAGGGAAACCTTTGAAAAACAAATTCTAAAGCATCTCTGTCTTAATCAATACTGTACCTTTAAAATAATTGTAGGATTCCTCTAAACGAAGTTCAGGTCAAATGCAATGTCAAAAATAAGGCAGTTTCAGTTTGCTGACAGATCCAAGAAGTGACTGAAGAATATCTAGTAACTGGCAAAGACACCTCTGTTTGACATTTACTTTTTTCATGTAAACAATGGAGCACTGTATATTGGCATGTGAATGTATTAGCTGGTGGTGATCCAAACCCTGGTATGAATTTAGATGGTTTTCCTTTCTGTTTATAAATACATAGTCTTGATAACAAGGGAACATTTACTGCAATCTTGCTCTGCAGTTGTCAGAGCAGAATGAATCATTTTGAAACATAAACCTCCTCAGATCTCAAAAATATCAAGAAAAACATAAAACATAAGGGAAAAGGATTATAAAATACAAATAAAAAAGGTTCTTAACATATTTAGAGGCCTATGGGCTGTAAACACTGTAGATTATCATTAATGAATCTCTCTGCCAAGTACACAAACCACAGTTCGGTAGCAGCTGTTAAGCAAGCATTGTTCAAAGCTGGATAATCCCTTGAACATTATACATTGTGGCTCTGTACCTCTTCCTATTAGTAATCAGATAATTGCCTTGCATTTTCTGTTACACGTTTTTCTTTTAAAATTCAGTTTCATTCCTCTTTATGTCGAAAGGCTTTATCTTGCAATAATCACTTAGGCAAAAATCCCGCAGAGGTCAACAGGCAGGGCTGCAGTCTCCTTTATTTTCTGGAAATTTGGTGTAATACAATTCAGTCCTGTGGTGTTACTTTGGCTTTCCAATAGTAAAACCGAGAGGAATCCTACTCTACAAACAAGGTGCTTGAATTATAACCTAGTTATTTTTTTTTCCTATAAAATGTGTTCTTCTAAATAATTTGGAAATTAATTAAAAATACTTTCTGTCACTGTTTTTTACTTTAAAAATAAGTTTGCTGTTGGGAGGAGGAGGAGAATGTGGGGGACTTTCTGATTCTATTCATCCAAGAGTTCAAACCTCATAGGAAGGCTTCCCAGGGCATAGAATTGTAGAATCTTTGGATTGGAAGGGACCTTTAAAGGTCATCTAGTCCAACCCCCCTGCAATGGGCAGGGACATCTTCAACTAGATCAGGTTGCTCAGAGCCTCATCCAACCCGACCTTGAATGTTTCCAGAGATGGGGCATCTACCACCCCTCTGGGCAAATTGTGCCAATGTTTCACCTCACTGTGAAAAATTTCTTCCTTATATCTAAATCCATCACCCCTTGTCCTATTGCTACAGGCCCTGCTAAACACTGTCCTCATCTTTCTTGTAGGCTCCCTTTAAGTACTGGCAGGCTGCAGTAAGGTCTCCCTTGGAGCCTTCTCTTCTCCAGGCTGGACAACCCCAACTCTCTCAGCCTGTCCTCACAGCAGAGGTGTTCCATCCCTCTGATCATTTTTGTGGCCTCCTCTGGGCACTCTCCAACAGGTCCATGTCTTTCCTGTGCTGAGGACTCCAGAGCTGGACGATATGTATGCATGATATGTAAGCATCTTGCAGAAAGAAATTTGGAAATGATAGCGACTATTTGTTCCAGCATTAAAATATCTTTCAGTCATAACAACACAGCAATAGTGAGCCATAGCTCTGGTAATTGTGAGGTCACTCGAGCTCCATTGGCTGTTAGGGTTGAACGGAGAGAGTAGCTTATCTTGCACTTCTGGAATTTCTCATAACCCTACAACAAAGCACTATTGATTTTTCTCAGCCGGGCAGGAGGGGAGGAGGGATTGAAGAAGGTCATATGTAAATGTGCTAAGTTTGATAAACAGCTGGACCAAATATTACAGCGTCTGGAACCTCACCTGTTCTAAGTAAATCCATTTTATAATGCCTGAATTATGCATCCACTGTTTCCTCTCAATTAGCACATCATGTCTCTGCATTGGAGTGTTTAGGCTAACAATACTTACTGGTACCGGTCATTCAGTTTAAAACCACCACATCTTTTTGGTGGGCACTGGCTTCACAAGCTATTGGCATCAATTTTCTTAGCCCAAGGTCTGGTTCCAATCCCAAAAATCAAAGCAGAGGGAGCTATAATTCAGAAAGCAGAAAATATGATTCATCCTTAAACCTGCAGGGTTGCAGGGACTGTTTCTGTCTGGTACTTAAAATTATTTTACATCACATGGCATAAGCAGAGGTTTGAGAGATGGTGTCGTACCCCCCCATGGGCAAGGCATAATGGATATTTTTTAGCTAACATACAGCTCTGTACACATGTAAGAAGAAATTGCTTTAAAAAAAAAATCGCAACATTTTCTTTTCAAGAAAATCTAATGCTTTCTGTTCATTGCAGAAGCAATATTATTAAATGCCAGTCAGCAGGAAAAATTAGAAAAAGGATGGTCTGAAAGACAAAAAGAAATGTATTTTCCCCCCATTTTCCAAAAAATAAATTACCAATGAAGCAGGAGCTGTCTTTAGGCAAGGTTTCAGGAGGCAGATTAGATAGCAAAACTATTTCCTTGTTCTAGTGAGAGGCAGTTTTCAATGAAGACAGGAATTTAGAAGTATTTCTAAGGGAAAAGGTCTTGCAGCAAAATTGCAAATTGGGCAGCACTGTGCATAAAGCAACTAACTCACTGATCCTCCCAGCAAAGTAATACCAATTAAAAAGGCATTTGTAACCAACAAAGTACAAATATACTTGTCTCAGTTGCTATGAAAGGAAGACATGTATGAAACAATATTATTATTCTAAAGTGCAACTAAAAGGTTTGGAGAAAGTGTTCCTCTGTTGCTTTGTTGTAAAAAGCCCCACTCTGTGCGGAGTATCTGCTGACAAATTTCTTCTAGCATATGCATTAATTTCTAGGATATTCTAGAACAAACAACTCTGCAAAGATTCTAACTTTTGGATGAATTTACTGATATTAGAATGATAATGATGTACATTTCCAACAAAGCACTTTGACCTCTGTAGGAAGGTTGTGACAGTAGCAGTTTCTGTACCCTGTTTGGATACAGCCATTTGGGCCTTCCTGGAGTGATCCTGGGCTTCAACTGAAAGATTTTCTTGCCCTTAATCGTCTTCACAGTTGCATAAAACTCTTGCATTGTCTTGGCAGTTGTGTGTGGTTTGGATTTGCATTTCTTTAGAATGCAGAATGCGTCAGGATCTGCCAAACTCTCTCAACAGCACTGCTACCCAGGAAGGCTAAATAGTCTGTGATTAACTCCACATTTATAGAGGGTTTACTGTTGGGTACAGTACGTCAGCTCCAGTGCTAATGCCACTGAACATTAATTTCTGTTTTATTGTTAGACCCAACTACAAAGGTTGTCCTGTGGTCTGATGCTCTCATTTTAACTTACAAGAGCACATTAGATGGTCTCTGAAGTTCAGATAGATGGAAAACTTTGAGGAATGTTAATCTTTGGGTATTGGGCATGAATACGAAAATAAACCATTTACTTGCATACTCTGTTAATTATTGGCATTTTGCCTTTCATACGAGTGGAAAGGGAAGAAGAAATATGGAAAATGGGGAAAGGAGAAACTGGTATAAGAGTCAGATTCCGTAACTAATCCTGTTGTAGTTTTCAGAGAATCTGCAAAGGAGTAGAGTAAGGGGTTGAACAGTGGTTTCCAACCCCTCATCCCCCTCTTCTCTTTACCTGACCGTATTCTGGTATAAAACATTGTTTCTGAGAAGTCTAAAACACAGCTGACCTGGTTGCCAGGCAAACAGAGAGTGTGAGACTTTTCTTATATTTTAAAAGAAAACAAATCCCAACTGTT
>NW_010560722.1:0-18500 GCF_000687285.1 Phaethon lepturus | reverse complement strand
GGAATGCCTTCAGCGTTTGGCTCCAGATGACAGAAGTCTCACAGCTTCAACTGGAGCCCAGTCAGCTGCCATTTGTGATTTGGGCAGTCTGTTTTGGGTGAAATGAACGGATTGGAAATCTTCATCTTATTTGAGGGAAAAACCCCCACCATTCTTGTCATTGACTACATGTGGGGACTTTAAGCATAGAATTTAATAAGAATTCCTCATAAAGGCTTATTCAAATAAGATAAACAAAATGCTCTGACTTCCCTACTGGAGAAAATTTGAAAAGCAAATAGCTGTCATTGAATAGGGTAGAACATACATTTTGGAAGTGAAAGTGGAGAAAAGCCATAGTAAAATTAAGATACTGTTGTAGGAAGGTGTGATTATTAAAAAACGAAACAAGAAAACTATGGGAAAAAATAAATCTAAAAGGAAACGGGAAGGGAAAAGCAGTGTTTTCCTACTGATTTGCCCCCTTCATTCTGTGTTTAATTTAGTAAAGCAGTCATAAACCTTGCTAAACAGTCAAAAAATTAAATGTTGCTGTATAATTTATGGTGGTTACAGGATACATGAGAGTGCACTTTAATTAGCAAATTGCATGTTTATTTTATTTGCTTAGCATATAATTTAGATTGGATAAATGCGCTTTGACTGGCTATGGCACCTTGGTATCCTCATTTGGTATAATTTTTAATCACATTGTTTTGGAATTTTATTGCAACATTATACAGTTGATATAACAGTGCACAATTAAGTATGCTCAGTTCACACCTTGCTCTTGAGGAAATTACTTTTTATCTGTATTTGGATGGAGCACTTGGTATGGCAAGTGAGAACTTGGGAGTAATAAAGAATGTGCACTGTGAGCACTAGAGCTGCAATCTGAATAGTAAATAATAATAGTAATGATGCTGCCCCGATAGTGACATGTGTTTGGGAGGAAGATTTAAAAAAAACAACACAAACAAAGCCTGGAAGTAGACAGTTGGAAATCATTATTGTATGTGATATTGTAGTAGCTGTACGATAACAATGTCTTGACATTCCAGCTAACTGAGGGAGGATGAGGGTTGTGCTAGGTGCTGTACATAGCCAGAGGGGGAGAGTTTTTCATCCAGCATATGCTGGGAGAGGAGGCAGATTTTGAGAGAGGGTATAAGTAGGTGATGCAGGATGTGGGACATTATCAGACAAAACTACCACCTCAGTCTTGGCTCCTGCTCCTGCACCGCCGCTACACTATGACCAGTGTCAGGATGCAGACCAGCTTATAAAATGTTACGGGTGTGAGGAGTACAGTAGAGAGACAGTACGCTAGGAGAGGCATGCACAGGCATGGTGTGTGTTCCTGTGATCCTGAGACTTAAAAATATTTCTGTACTCTTGGTTTGTTTACTATTGTGTATTTGATCATGCTCAGGGAGTGTCAGTCTGGGATCTGTTCATGGTATTCTGGCTTCAACAGGCTTTGAATCTGGAGCTCTGTTTTCCCTGTTGTTCATTTGGCTTTTTTATGTGGTGACAGGAGTAAAAGAAGGCTATATCCATGCTTTGGGGAAATTCAGATTCATCTTACCAACTGCATTTATATCCCTACTTCAGGTAAAACGTCAGCAGCATGTTCAGATATTCTGTAGATATTACTGGAGAATGTAATAGGGCTGCAACTTGGAGAATCTGGAAAGAAAAAATAAATAATCGAGTTTTTTTTAACAGAAAAATATTTCTTAAACCTACAGACATTAGTAGAGAATATTATTTTTGCAGCTAAAATATGGAAGGAGTATAGAGTATTTAATTGAGTCATAGAATATATCTCAGCAGTGGCTTTTTTTATAGTGGTTTGACTTACAAAATTCTGGAGAAAAGCTATAATTTTTTCTTACATTCTGTGGACTTTTTCCATAAAGGCTGCCTGAATATTACATATATGCCAATCTGAGATCCCAAGCGACTCTATGTCGGGAAGATTTGATGCTGGGCCAGATTATGCTTTCAGTCACACAGGTATAAATCTGGGCTAACTCTATTAGTCTTGCTTCCACTGAGCAGAGGATCTGGCCCACTTGCCTTTCTTCTGTGCCTTTGAGTAACTGGCCCTGTAATGCGCCCGTGCTGCTCCTGCGTGATTGGCAGTGATCGTTTCGCTGTGACAGGACGTCGGCGGTGGTATGTACTGCTTGAACACTGACATTCCTTACTTTGTTACAGGGTGTTTTGATAACGTTATCTGTAAAAAGAATGTTCCTTGCACTGATTATGGTTATTAAAACATACAGAGATCAACAGATATGGCAAACAGCTGCTTAGTCACAGCTGATGTGAGAAATTTGATTTAATGTAAGTTTCATGATTTGAAACTCTATCCTCTAGAAAAACACAGACGATTAATCCCTACTGCATGCAAGCTAGTTGACTTTGTTTGAAATAGGATTATATCAGGATGATAAACAGAGACTAGAATTAAAGCACCTTTTGGAAGACTGTTGAAATACAGAAGAAAAAAAGCAAAGAGGACAGTTTTTCTGGTTTGGGGATTTTTTTTTTTTAATTTTTTTTTTAACTGATGTACTGGAGTGTTTAAATAATTTTTACTGGACATATCATGCAGGTGTCATAGTGCTGTAAGAAGGTATCTGTGGTATTTAGAGACAGCGATGCAGTCCTTTTAAATATCTGTATTGCTCTATAAAGGCAGACAGTGCTTCCCAGCATTCCTTATGGAACGCAGGGAGAATGGCACGGACCTCTTGAATAATTAATATGGTTTTCAGAGCAGTAGTCATGGAAACCCAGGCAGTGTCACATATATGGATTTTAGGAATTAGGCATGTTTTGAATTGCACATTTAGCCAAAAAAGAGCATGCTTTAAGTCCTAAAGATCAGAAGCATTTTCTCACCAAGTCTCTTGTTTACACTGACAAATACACGTGTTTTATATCTTTTTGGATTTAAATAATATTTGGATGCCTAAAAATTTACATGGTAGCTATCTAAAGGGGCATTAAAGTAATTTTTAAGATGTCTTAGTCTTTTTTTTTTCTATTTTTTTTCTTCTTCATCCCAGACCCCTGAAGATATTAGGATGTAGGTTTTCAACTGTATAGCCAATTGCTATTCACTTAAAGGACCTCAGCTTTACCACTAAGTTGCTAGGCCCTTTCTATTAGTTCAGTTGTGTGGCTTTTTTATCTGTCTCAAAAAATGTCTCTTCAGGATCAATATCGTCATTACCTTGGGTGTGTATGTGGAAGAAGTCAACCAGGCAGCAGTGAAAGCTATCATCCAGTCCTCAGTAATGTTGTACGTGTAAAGAATAAAAATACATGGAAGTTATTTATAGACCATAAACCCCCTGGTTTCATAAACCATTTTACACTATTATTTGTCCAAGTCTACAGAGTCTCTCCTGAGTTCACAGCACAGTCAAAAGCCTCTGTTCTTTATTTCTGGCTGTTTGAATTGGGAAATTAATTAGAAATACACTTAGCAATTTATGGACATGAAAAAGCCATTTG
The DNA here is from genome assembly GCF_000687285.1 of Phaethon lepturus. Taxonomy (NCBI): domain Eukaryota; kingdom Metazoa; phylum Chordata; class Aves; order Phaethontiformes; family Phaethontidae; genus Phaethon; species Phaethon lepturus. Next base: position 14,990 of record NW_010560722.1, on the reverse strand, counting down.
GCCCAGTAAGCCTGCTTTCTTTTACCTTTTTTCATCCTCATTTTGTTTTGTCGCTCACTTTCAATCTACTCTCTACTAATAAAAATATCAATCTGTTTCATAAACTCATTGAGACTTCATGGCAATAATATTACTTGGCAGCATAATATGGCATATTCATTACTCTCTAAGCAAAATGATTTTTCTTTACATTTTGTGATCGAGGTTCCTCAATTAGATGCACACTTGCAGCTTGCACCGAAGTCGATGAGAGTTTTATAGCTGTCACTGATAGCAGATACTGGCTCTTTATTTCCAAATGTGAAATGAGGCCTACAGTTTTGTTTTGCTTTTTATTTAAACTGGTAATGAACAGGTTCTCCCCCTCTCCTACATCTCTGTGCTGTATTTAAAATTTTCCTAATATGAAATAAAATATTTCAGTTCAGTCATTTCAAAGTTATCTCTTTCCTAGCAGGAATAAATTCAGTCACATTGGCCAGTCTTGAGAACAAATCTTTAAGTATCCAAGGTGGTTTAAGGTTTTTAAAGCTGCACCCCCTCTATAGTAAAACTAACTTGCCTGTGTGATGTTTAAAACTGGACAGAATTCCAGTTGTGAAGCAGTTACTAGAGAAATCAGCTCACTTCCTATGACTTGTATTGCAGCCCTTTGTTAATGCATCTCCTTGTCCTTGTTGCTTTTTCTTTTACTGCAGCCATACACGGAACAAATGGCTTCAGAGACTTTTCTATGCTAAGCTCTAAATACCTTCCCAGTTGCTCTGAGTGCTGTTTGGCTGTTCTTTTTCATGGGTATTCCCTCTTTCCTGGCTTATTACAGTACAGCACTCTCAGCTAAGTTGTCCATCTGTAGACCTTTAAAAAGATGTATGTTAGTGATGGAAATAGTCATAAAATCAAGAGGACCAACTCAGAAAGATGTGTAAATATCTGCTGCTTGTTTGAAATGTCTCATAATTTCCCGAGGACTTTCAAGACTCAACTCCAGAAATCTCATGCAGTTTATGATCTTCTCAATTCTAGTGTTCTGGGAGGAGTTGCAGGGAGTTAAGTAAAACACTGAGCATCCTTCAGACTTTTAAGAAGTTAAAGGGGGACAAGAATATAATCCAGCACTGTAGCTGCATGCAAGACAATTTACTGATGAGTCAAACTGACATTCCCACAAAGCAGCTTGGGTCACATAGGAATTATAGCCAACTGAAGAGCTTGTCTTCTGGGCATGTTTGGCTCTCCTCATTTTCTGCTACCTTTCAGGTAGGACTCCAGTACATTAGTGCTAGATACGTTCCTTCTTCCATTGTGAACTGATACATTCATGGTACCAGTACTATCCTAAACTTATTCTCACTCAGGGTTGTTATGCTTCCCTAGTCATAGAAAAGTTCATCTTAATGACAATTTTTGCAAAAATCCAGTTGTCTCCCAGTTTTAATGCAGAAAGTTATTTAGCAGTTATTTAGTTTCCTTCTCACAGAACTGTACATATATTCTTATATACAGAGATACACACAAACACTTAATATTATAGTCTCAAACAATTGATGCTGCTGTCATATCTGCAAGTAATCTGCAGTACCATCATTGCTGCGACCTTTCAGACTGCTGAATGTAAATCAGATTCTTACCCTCTGGTGGTCTCTGTGGCAAACTAAAATTACTCACAGATTGTGTTCAAACAGTGCCTATCAAGTCAAATGACAATGCAAGAAGCGTATCATCATTCTGGTTGCACTGGCATATTTCCAATGCTATACCAACTGCAGTGTTTTACAATGCAATCTGTGGTTTGTCGAGGGAAGTGTGTGTGCACCTCTGTTAGCTGTCACATGCTTGCTTATAACCATTGTGTTCTGCCTGACTTCTACCCCCTGTTGATGGAAATCCCTATTCTTGTCCTTAAGCCATCAAATCTCTGAAAACATTATTGGCTTTGTGGATTCAGGCTTTTTAGGTTGACATGTTACAATGAGATCATGCCAGGTGATTGGTGGAAGATACTTTACATACCATATTCTGCCAAATTTGCATCATTCTGTTTTACAGGGACATTTTAGAGTCCAGGCAGGTGTTTTAGCACTTGGAAATTTTAAGTAGGGTGCAATGCCAGGCCCCTGGGAAGAAGGCAGTGTGAAAGGAAGCAAGTGCACTGTAGTGGGGTAGTACTGGAAATTCTTCTTGTGGGCTATTAAAATCATCATCTCTGGCATGATCCCGTGGAAAGATGTGTGTGGGTTAGGTTCTCTCCTACAGAAAGCAAAGCGACCATGATCACAAGTTTCATTCATTGCTAAAGAAAGGCTATGATTAGTCTGAGGGAATAAGAGGATCAATAAATATGATTTCCGCAGAAATTGGTGGGTAGATGAATGAAGAGCACTGTTTTTTAGTTCATCCACTGGTGCTTCGTATGTGACTCTAACAGCAGCAGTCTTATCATATCTCACCTTTGTTAGGCCTTCCAACTTCATAATTTGTCAGTTTTCACCAAAAGATCAAACAAGGGAGAAAATATTTGTGTAAAGCCAATCTAGGTTTTGACCTCTAAAGTCTTGATTCTCAGAGCTCTCATGCAGGGCGGGTGGGCTTGAACTGTAGTTCTTATAATGGCATTTACCACATTGAGCTTTCTCCGGTATCCCTGTCTCCTCTCAGTAGTGCAGTGGAGAAAATCAGGTAGGAGATTGATAGTCCATTCCTTTTCTCTTTCTCTGAAATTCTACATTTAAGTGGCTGCGGGAATATAAAAACTTAACACATTTATTTCTGGCTTAACAGAAGAAAAAATGTGTTTGTTTGGGTATCTTGGTGTTCATAGTCTGTTTTCATCATCTGTCCAGGATTGTGTAAAAGGGGCTGGTATGAAGCTAGATTAAAGAGGCTCAAAGCACAGCTGATCTGTCTTTTAATACATTGTCAGTAGAAGAGACTGTCTGAATTCTGCAGTGGGCTTTAGATCTTGGTTCCCTCGGCTCACAGTGGAGATCAGGTGAACCACTGTACCTCATACAGCGAAAGAAACTGAAACCATGGATGTTTGCCACAAATCTACATGGCACGTGGCCAGTTAAGAGCTGAAATAGGTTGGTATTAGCAGCAGGGAAGTCTGAAAATGCTCTAATCATACCTGTCCCAGCAAGGCTCTTAGCGCAATGACAGGACGATCGTCTTGACAGACTTTTGAGAACTTTCTTCTTTAAACATATACAAAATGGGGGGCGGGGGGTGTGTGTCTGACAAGGAGAGGAGGGGAGACAGAAACAGCTTTGACTCAGCTGATGTGGCTTCTTTAATTTGCTGATGCCACTGATGTTAATTCTGGCAGGGTTAATTATGAGAAATTAAAAAGCCGCTCAGAACAGACTGTACCCTTCGTACGCCAATAAAGAGGCAGCTCTGGCGTGAGAAAATTTCTTCATTAATATACATCCCCAAAGGGCTACTGCGTACAGCTTTCTGAATATGAATCATAAACTCCCAGGGACCCTGCAGGAAGCAGGGGAGATAGGATTCAGAGGAGATTGACTGTGTTACTTTTACTGCTTCAGGAGAATGACGCTCAGGCTGGCAGAAAATCACCATGCTGGTGACATTTGGAAGGAAGAATTTATTAATTTGCATGTTGGCATGTTACAAGCTTTGAAATACGGTTTTAAATACGTTCTGTACAGACACTTCTGTATCAATGTTCGGTATGTCATTCTGTAATACATGCAGCTGTTAACATGGAGCTTAGCATAAGCACTGTAATTGTTTACCATTTAGTATTTTGCAAAAACGGCTTTAGGGCATGCATTTATTTCTCAGGAAAATTTCACTGGCTTCTCACAAACTAGGCACTATATATCCTTAACCTAATGCATTATACTAAATGACAATGTGGTTATACCAGATACATTGTAGAAAGGAAATTGGGAAGAGTACCACATACAAATTGTGCAGCTCTAAAATATAAGCTGAAAAAAGATTGTGTACCAAAACAATCTATAATGTATATTAGTATAACTTAGCAAAGCCACATTTCTAAGCAAATATAAGTGCAAATGGAGCTAGATCAAAGTGAAATACTTCAGTGATACAAACTTTTGGCAGAAATAAAGCCCTATTGTTAAAAAATTATGCACTTAGACCATTTGCAGTGTAACTTTCTGATGCTGACAGGGTGTTCCAAAGTAGTGCAATTTTGAAGTCTCTTCTCAGGAAAGGTATTACAGTCTGTAAGTCATTACTACAAAGAAAGCAGATAAAGTTAACTTATAGCGCAGAGGTCTAAAAGGAGGCCAGAGAGTTAATTTTCATAAGAAAACAGGTCTTTTTCTCCATTAATATACAATGAAGCACTGATAGACAGTGTGTAACCTTTCATTCAAGAATCTCAACAGTTCTTCAGAAACGGTAATTAATTAACCGTAATAGTGGCTACAGTCCATGATTGTTATTTTGAAACTTGTTGTAAATGGCCATTCAGAGGACTGATAAAATCAATTGAGCTGGACCCCTACGAAAAATGAAACATTACTTACAGACATTGAGAGTACTTGGGGGGACAACCTCTTAGGAGAAGAAGTTATTTAAGCAGATTGCTTTTTCAGGCAGGTTACATTGTATATTACTGTTGCAATTAGCAGCGTAACTTTGGGCAGGAAGAGCCTGGAATACAATGTTAGGACTATGTTCAGACTTGATGATCTTAAAGGTCTTTTGCAACCATAATGATTCTGTGATTCTATGACTTGTGGGAAACTTCTGTGCATCTGCAGTCCCAGCACGCTGGGATCTGTGTTTTGACAGCCCTGTATACCAAGTTAACCCTGCTTATCAGTAGAATTTTATTTTTCTAGTTGCTTTGTTAACATGACGCTAGAGGTACAGGTATGCTAAGTGGCACGCACAAGGCCACAACACAACATGATGCAGTACCTCCGTGACTGAGGAGCAAAGTCAGAAAACTTGATGGCTGTTTTCTTTGTTCTAAGAGTGGAATCCCACTTTCTACCTATATAACTGCTATCAAAACTAAGGGAAAGATTAGGTATGTGCTATAAAAATGGCATTTCCTTTGCCACTGAAAAATGACTTTAACATTTCCAGGAATAAAGACCTTCTTTGTTTTCCCTGATTCTAATCCCTGTCTCCAATTTCACCTTAGAAGTGTGTGTCCCTCCCAAACCCTGAATCCCTGCTGTTACCAGCTGTGCATTTCTTGGCAGAAGCCCTCTTATCAATGTTAAGGATGAACTTGGAGGCTCATTGAATCATTCATTGTAATCCTCATGTAACAAACATAACATTTCAGCAAGATTTCTAATTACCTTTTGACTGTTTTTTTAATAATGCCCTGTTGCTATTGGAATGGCTCTCATGGCATACACAGAAATAACATTAGACTGTAAATCTATCGACTGGAGCAGTGATAGGAAGAAAAAATGTAGAAGGGGAGAAGGTCATTTTTATAATTAGTGTAATTTATCAACATGCTAGGAAGCTGAAATGGAAGAAGTTGTTAGAAATGGAAATTTGACTGAAAGTGAAAGTTCATCTGTGAGTCTCTTCTTCCCCACTTCCCTTCTGTTACCTTACTCTCCAAAGCAACCCTTCTGACAGCTCCTGGGTATACTGTTTTCACAGTCTGAATCTGCAACCCAATACACAGGCAGTGTTGGCTGCTTGTACCCTCCTGGAGTATAACTGCTTTTCAATATTCACATAGTAGAGGTGGGCACTGTTCTGAAATGACTCCAAACCACTGCTTCCAAAGCACTGAGGGGAGTGAAGTAGCAGACCAGTGGAGGACTGGGTTGTACAGCTGTGTCTTCACTGCTTCCATTCAAGTCTGCATTAGGTCAATTAGAAAGCCCTGTTTGTGCCCAGACCTTGCTAATTGGTGACCACTGGACACCCAGTAGTTCCCAGCATTAAAGGGAGGAGTAGCAGCGTGTGTGAGTCTGAGGTCCATGGTGATGATGGTCAAAGTCTAGTCAGATGAGAAAAGCTTTATGTACTGATACATGTGGTATCAATGGGGAATCAATATACAGGCTCCTGTGATTGGGAATGGCTGCCCTAAAACCTTGCCAAAATTTTGCAATTTCTAACAGTCTTTCCCAGACATCAGCATATTATTTAGGCAAAGATCATGAAAACTGCTCTGTTTTCAACTGGATTTTTCATCTAAAATGCAGCTCACTCGCAACTTGTTACTGTCTAAAGAGAATGCTAACACTGCCACATTTCCTCATTAGCTTTGCATAAGACAGACTCCTGTGTCACAGCTGATGGAGCCTTTATGAGCCTTTTAGCCAAATGACTGATGTTTCCCTCGTTATGTCAGATCTGAGGGCACTGCTGGCATCTTTCTTTATTTGCTGTCTAACACCATCAATCGAGCAGCTGCCATGCACCCATGATCAGGCTGATTATTAAAATGTGCTCAGGAGGCTGCCGACACCAATTCTCTTTCATCTGAAGAGGCCAATATGCACTGGCTGAAGTCAATAGTTATGTATATGGACTATTTTATGCAAGAACCAGCAGGTAAGGCTGAGGCTGATTCCTTACAATCTGGATTCAGTCCATTGGGATTATCATTAAGTTATTATAGAAACAATGGTGATGTTTGTTTTGTTTTATCCTCCCCTTTTTAAAATAGGGAGGTTGTTCCCCAACAAAAAGAACACTTTCTCAAAAACATAGCCCTTCCTCTTCTACCTAGATGTCCCTGGTGATGAGGGATCACAGCCATTAAAGAGCTTGTTAAACTTCAGTCCTGCTAAAAATGAGCTCTTGTGGGGTTGCTCCCCCCTGAGGTTTTTCTCTGCTGTCTCTTCGTGCAGTGGTATGTGAGTCTCTTTCAAAGGGAGACAGCCCTTGCCTGCTTTCTGATGCTAATAGTAAAAAAAGCCTTCTGCAAACAGTGTAGTTCAGAGCCATGGGCTGACACAGCATGTCAGGGATTGATCAGGAGCTCAAGCTCACCTGGAGTTTCCCTACCAACAGCAAACAGAACAGCTTAGCCACGTGTTCAGGTGTGCAGCTAAGAACTCTTCTGTTAACCCGCTTCTGCCTTTGGGTGTCTAATCTTGAATGTCTTCATCTCCAAATATTAAGTTCAAATCTTTATTTCTAATGCACTTGTCATTTTGATATTTAAGGATGACCTGTGAAGGTTTGATTGATTGGGGTTTTTTTTAACCTTAGGGTCATATGTTTTTTAAAGGAGTATTTTAAATTTAATGGTTATCAGGTGTAGTTTTGTCTTACTACAGCAATGTGGTTGTGTGTAACTAAAAGGTATGCCCAAATGCATGTCATACAGAGGTTTTATACATAGGCTTATATACATATTATGAGTAGAGTATTGTGCAAGAGAGAAGAGGGGAAAAACCTCTGCACATGTCTGGACAAATCAGGCTGCAGAGCAAAGGGGGTTATCATGCACTTTCACCAAGTTCCTGTTGGAAAAAGGGGGGCAGAAGTTTCATGCTTAGATGTAATGGATCCCCCCCCTCCTCTTGCCCTTGTCCTGCCCAGTCTGTTGTTGTGCTCACGTCTCCCTTTCTCTGTGTTGTCTTTTAAATGGACTGGTGTGCTTCAGAAATGGTTTCTGCCTTTGTGATACTACTCATTCTCTTCAGGTGCTGCAGCACAATCTGTAAGTTGGTTGGAGAGATATTCTAGGAGCTGTACCGCTCGCTTAGTTTGAGTAATATTACACTGTCAACTCTGGTCCTACAGGAAATGCAAACCCAAACTGTATCACACTGTATAAATACACACATTTTTCCACAACTCAGTTTTTATTTTTCTCAAAAAAAAAAAAAAAGAGAAAAAAACCCCACAGTATTAAGCTGCCTGTATTCCTTGGGGATGGGGATCCCTCATAGACCTCATGATAATCAAAATCACCCTTAGACTCTTAGTACTGCTAATTAGCTACATAACACTGCAGAGCAGTTGTGTTAACACTTTTATTGTCTGTCTCAAGTTCACACCCAAGAGGTTATTTCTCTTGAAGAAAGCCCTCTCCTTAGGGAGAGACTAGAAAGGACCTGATGAGAGCAACTGAATTATCAAGATGCTGAGTGAAGCCTCAGTTACTTTGAAACCTCTTTTGTTCCTGACATACCAGTAGGCTTTGCTGTGAGAGTTGGTGTAGGGACTTGTCATAAATAAGACAATCACAGAAAGAAGAATGTTTGATTATGGTCATAAATCTCTAAACAGCTGTGTCTCTATGTTGCCTTTGCTACAGTAATTTTGTGTGGCTGAGTGTGTGTGTATGTATGGTGTGTGTGCTGAAAATTCAAAGACCATGGTCCTGTGCAGTTTTTAAACTGCTATTCTGCTACAGAATCAACACAAATTCTAATAACATGATCTTCTATGGTATTAAGTGAATACATTTTGCATGGCCCACCTGCTAGTGTAACTAATTAACAGCTATTCTCATTAATTACACTGATCAGGGTCATAAAATAATTTCAAATTGCTGAACATGATCAACAGGAATAAAATGGTTTCACTTTAATCCCCTAATGATTTTTTCATGATTAATCAAACAAAATATATGTAGTTATTTGATCCATTTTTTCTTTTTGGAACTGCAACTCAGAGCAATTACAGTAGACATAAAGTTGATGGAAACAGAACTACATTTCATCCGGTAGCTAATTAAGCAATAAGGCACAATAGGATAGGGGGTGTGTGAGTGTTATGAGAAAATTACCCCCCTGAGGATTAAAAAAAAAAAAAAAAAATTACACAGGAGGACCTCTGCTCCCCCAGGAATCTTATTATCTTCTTATAACCACATAGCCTGCAATTGCCTTCTTGCTAGTAGGAAGTTCTTTAAGATTTTGTACAAAACTGAATTAAGGGGGGCAAAATCTTGTCAGAGTCTGATCGGAGAAATGGTGAGCTGCAGTCTTAGCGTCTTACTGGGAGGCTCACCAAATCAGATGTCATTTACAACTTGTAAATACTCCATCACCAGCTTTTCTCAATAAAACCAGCGTTTACTGACAAATCTTTGGATCTTGTATAGATCTGTCTTTGACAGTATGTAGCCCTTTTTTGATGTGCAAACAAATATTGCCTTTGTTCACATTAGCTTCAGGCAGTTGATAAACCCTGAACTCAGGCTATTGAACTGGGATGTTAAATATTGGTGGTTAAACTATAAAGAAGCTTTGGTATATGTATGTGCACAAAGTAACACATGAATCTGAAAAATGTTTATAATTATGTTTGTCATAATTTATTACACTGTTATTACTCCTCATTATCCCAAGTTATTGAGACATTAACAGTGTTTTGCATGGACACAGAGCTAGAATGGTTTATAGCCATACTGAGATACCAGCATGTTTCTGTACATGCTAATTCATAGATATTAAACACATATATATATTGAAAAAAAAAAGATGGCATAATTTTCTGATAGTTCTATGCACATGAGCAGAGTTGCCCAGTCTCTCAGAGACCATAATGCTCAGGTACCTCCTAAAGACTAGCAAGGAGATTAGCATCTCCTCTCATGGGGAAACATGCCTGGCATATACTAGTCCTGACAGTATCTGGAGCAGATGTGGTAGGCTGCTGTCACGCTCCTCAAGAAAGGGAGCTTGAAAGACCACGTGGTAGGAACACCTTGTGTGCCAGCTGCCCTCTCCAGCTGGGACCATGGCAGTAGGATGTGGGAGCAGCCTGTTGATCCTCTGAGCGGTGCTGCTGCTGAGTGGGGTGGGGTGGGTTGCCCTCGGCTTGCTGTGCCGTCATGTGCAACAAAGGAGAAAAGGGGCGTGTGATGGACGATGTTGTTACTGGACCTTAACAACCAGGCAAACTCAGTAATGTGTTCCTGTGAAAACTTTATCAAGCAAGCACTTTATTTTGTACTTAAGGCTTGGAGATTTTTTCCTGATTTGATAGCTTGTGGTTGGAGTTACTGTGGCTTTACCCAGCAACAGAAGTACAATAGCGTAGTCTGTCATGATAATGCTTTCTGTGTGGTCATAAAGATCCACAGTATTTAACCTACTTTTGCATGAAATAACTCGACTTAGATCAATCACAGTAATTCTGTAGAAGAGAGAGAATATTAACTTGGTCTTGAACTGTGATTAATTCCAATTTGCTGTTTTCAAAGATAAGCGATGCTCACAATCCTGTTAATTAAAAAATTTGGAGTTTTCCATTTTACTTCATGCACTATTTTTTAATGAAACAAGTTTGTCTTTTCACTTCTTATTATGACTGATGCTTGGCTCAACGTGCCACAGGCTTCCTGAAGGAAAAGTAGTGTGTACTTGTTGTGACCCTATGAAATGAAGATAAATGGTCTCAAGCAAGATACATTATGGGCTTTATGACATGCATAAATATACAGTAGATTGTATCCTTTCCATAAAAATGTTCTTAGATTTCTAATATTGTGTTTTAATGCAGTTTTGTTAACAGGATGACAAATAGTAAAAATATGTAGGTAAAATAGGATCCCAGATTTGTGCGCTGTTCATTCAACTGACAGTAATTGCTGCTTCTCAAAGAGCAGTCTGACTTTGACCTTGCTAAATATTCATTTCATGTCTCTACCATTGCTTGATTAAGTCAGGCAACTTTCTGTGTGTAGCTGTACTTGGCATGAGTCTGACTGCCATGTGGAAACACTTTCTTGGTCAAGGTTAGGAATGAGCAAGACCTTGTTAAAAACTAAACAAGCACAGGAGTTAGAAGATTTGCATGATCTAGAAACACTGGTTTCTTATGAGAACTACTGGTTTCACATCTTATCTTTAGTGCACAGCAGTTGTCAGGCCTGCATTATATATTAAGAAGAGGAAATGTCAGTTATTAACGTACTGTAAGTGGCCTAGCTAGGAATACAAAATGACCTTTAAACTAAAAACCGCAAAAAGGGGAGGGGAAATAAAATGTAGATTTACCTCATAATTAGCTTTAGTATTTTTACTGAGAGGGTTTGGCATTTGGATTTTACATCTTGCTTATGCTGCTAAACTCAGCTACTAATAAAAACAATGATGACAAAACTAATAACCGTCCTTAAAAAAAGTTTTACTATACTGTAAGTGTATATGGTGTGTATGTATGCAGTGTGTTTTCTGTCTGCACCCACATTGCTCAGTCATTACCTCTAAAGCCCTGTTTGAAAACCACTGTTGCTAACAAGCCACACTGTGCTGAAGCATGTCGCCTGTTAATCGACAGGCTGTGGGGCAGATTCTGAATATGCAGAAAGCTGTGCATCAAGTACTCCACAGTACTTGGTTGAGCCGTGTTATTTGACGTGAGCTTAGTGCCTGATCCTGTATCTTATTTGGAAAATAAATCTTAGAGCAAATGTGTGTTTTTAAAATTGGATTGTCTAATTATTGTTGTTATTCAAGACGGCAACAGAGTGTAGGAATGTTTATACCTGTAAATATCCAGGTGTTTTGCTCTTTTGAAGTAAGCAGCAGTCAGAGTTGATAAATGTCTTGGCTGGAATTTAGCAACACAATGAACCTCTGTATAGATATCCCACATGGTATCAATTGAAGCTCCATTTAAGACCTAATTGTTGGCCCATACAAGCAGAGGAAAGCTTGGCTAGACAGATGGAAAGAGCTGCTTTAAGAAGGGATCAGAAAAGGCATTGCTACTCGGCTGGCCTAAATCCACTAATCTGATGTTATTATTAGCGATAAGAAGCAGCGACCAGGATAAAATCTCATTCTCTGCAAATGTCATTTAAATAGGACTCTGATATTTTCCAGTCAAGTAGACAGGCTTTAGTCAAATAGTGAGCACTTTATTTGTAAATTCAGGAGGAAGAGAAAAGCTTTAGTTCAGCAAGTTCTTAAGATGTCAGCTTACCAGTATTGATTAATCGTTCAGCAGTGGCAGCTGCTTCTTTATTAAAAGCGTAGCTCTCCATACAAAAGATATCAGATGTAGGAAATGTTTGTTGACAATTTACCTTTTCTCACAATGTGGCAAGAGCTCAGTCTGTTACACATTCCCCCGCTTTCTGGCCCTGCAACTCAGATAATACCCATGAAGGAATGTATTAGTCCATCTGCATGAGGTAGATTGTGGCAGCTGGACTCCACTGGAAATGTCGCTCTGTTTGAAACAGACCTGCAGCACCAGTTCCCAGCATGGGAACTAATTCATGGAGAGCCATTAGAATTAGAGTGTTGCTTAGGAAAAACCTTTGGTTTGGCTATGTATGGATGTGTTCGGAGTATACACAAAAATATGGCCTGATGAAGCCAGAGCAAAGAATGAGACGAATGCCTGAATTTGCACAGTGAGGTGTATGACCTAAGGTGCATCAGTGCCCATTGGCATTTTGAATATTTTAAAATCTTTGATTCCAGCCACTGCTGAATCAAATGGTTGGTCTAGTAATTTGTCACACCACATAAGCACCTGGAGGTGTGCATGGACATGGGGACTTACGCAGCTATGCACAGAAGACGTTCCAAGATGAGTATTTTCTTGTATCTCTTTGAATACATTTCTCCTTAGACTTAGGACATGGCTCTTCTTGCTGAATTTTGAATGTTTGAGCATGTGGACTCCCTCCATGGAAAAATGTAGACAATTGGATGCATTTCAGGCTGAAATGATTAACTTTTTGAGTCCCCCCTTTGCTGTTTAGTACAGGGGAAGCCTTATATGTTTAGTGTTGACTGCTGTCATCTCATTTCTTGAGTGTATTTCCAGAACAAATAAAGCTGAATCCCACTATTAACTGATTGTGGAACAGTGGAAGCAAATATTGCACAGTGTACTAGGAGCACAAGCCAGGCTTATCCTATTGCTTGTATCTTCACCAGTTCCTCACCCAGCAAAGAATAAACCTGTCTAAGCCACAAGCCACCAGTTTCTCCAGGAGAATAAGGTAGTAGATCTAATTGTGTCTTTATAGGGAAGTCAGTAGGATTTGAGGGCATTCAGTTGTATTTGAATGGCGTAATGCTTGTATCTTCTTATCTTGCCAAATGCATAGCTGAAGAAAGAGAGAGTTGCTTTTTCAAGGGATTAGACAGGATCTTAAGTCACATAGCATACATAATATCTTTTGTTATAATATAAGTACAGTTAATAACCAAATATTATTCTGGAAATTTGAGTAGTTTCTTTGCTGTTCACCACCCTTGACTGAACCTCCTGTCTGTGTTTCCTCTTTTGGCTTCCTCTTTCAATCTGAGCTCTCCTGCCGTGTTTTCCAGAAGTAAAGCAGTTTGACTGATACCCTCTGAATTTGGCCTCAGCTTCCAAGGAGGCAGGGGAATTAAAATGGATTAAAACTCACAAACTCTCATCTTGCCTTCAGCAAATACATAGCTTTAGAAATAAAAAGAAAGATGCTTTTAAATCCTTGTAGTTACTGAATGCTGAGCACTGCTGTTCTTGGATTAGTATACAGGGTTTTTTTGTATGTTAGGTATGTCTCATGCAAGTGCACGCTTGATGAGAATGTGTCCAGCAGAGCCAGTCATATTAAGTGGAGTTGAAACTATTCGGTATCAGAGCTATGGCTGAATTCAGGATTTATCCAAATCTTCATTTGTATAAGTCATGTCCAAGTCCTTGGGACTCAATAAATTATGTGATACCTTGTCCTTGTCCTTTTCATTTATATGATTTTGCTTCATACAGCAAGCCAGCTTCTAGTAGATATTACATGTATAAGCTTACTCCTTGAAATCCCAGTTTGTAGATTCTGAGAACTTCTGTTCAGATGAAAACCCAAATTAATTTTTGAGCTCATTGAGGTTTTCACCTGTGACTCATTGTTCTAAACAGTTTTGCAGTAGGTGGTGAAATATTTCATCCAATAACTGCAAATTTTCATGAAGATTCTGTGATAGTATTTATACTTCTAAGGTTTCAAAAAATGAAGTGCCTGTGTCAAACACTCAAGCAGACCAGATTTCACTTGTCTTCTCTTGTTACTCAGACTGTGACATTCTGTTTGTCTCAAATGCCTGTAGATATAGTTTGGGTTTTAGGTGTTCTGAATTAATAATTTATGGAGTCATCCAGCAGTAAATCACCCACTGACCTTTGTTTGTGCTGTCCGACTATTTATGATTAAGAACCCAAATGGGGCAATCTGGTGGATAATGTATGTTGCTGTGGTGTGTCAGGCATTTATTTTCATTTGGAAATCGAGGTTCATTTGTAAATGGTGTTTGGAAAATGGCATCTTCTACACTTACTAACTCCATTTACTTACTAACCTGTTATATAGAGATCAGTAGGTGACTGTACCATATGTTTTTGTCCAAGATTTATATTTTAAAAAGAAAAATAATATTAATCAAAATGTCAATAAAACTGTTCACTGTTGAAATTATGCTAAGTTGAATAACTGGTTCCCTAGAGTTGACATTTCTTTACTACTGACAGTAACTCTTTGAAAGCATATGTAGACTCATGGAAGCCAGAGTTTTATATAACTCGATATAGATATGGCTCAACATTGGCCATATAAATTTTATATTTGTCTTGCAAATACTGTTGCAGCTCTGTTGTTAGCTGCTTTGAACAGAAACTGGTATTGAATCTCTGCAGTGGATATCCAATACTGACAGTGGTAATGGGGCAGCCTGATCCCAGAGTAGAATGGATTTTCACTTGTGATTTGCAATCTCCAGCCAGGGTAAAACTTCAGACTTCCCAGATAAAAAAACATATTTCACTTAGCTCCATTATACTGTTCATATAATCCTTGTTTAAAAAAAAAGCCAAAACCAACCAACAAAAAACCAAGCCCAAACAAAAAAAATCCAATCCCCCACTAAAAACCCAAAACAAACAACCCCCACAACCCTCCCAAAGTTCCCAACCAAACTAAAACCAAACACCATCACACCCCAAAAAAGGCAAACTTAACAATGACTTATTTAAAATAAAGTTGGAGGAGTAAGTTCCCATCTGTTAAGTCACAGAATCACTAAGTTGGAAAGGACCTT
>NW_010560721.1:10380-11229 GCF_000687285.1 Phaethon lepturus | reverse complement strand
CTTCCCCCACCCCTCCCTTTTTCCTGGGCTCCACTTCACTGTTGAATTCTCTCCCTCCTCCCTACCAGTGGCACAGGAGGATGGGGAATGGGGGCTGTGGTCAGTTCATCACATGCTGTCTCTGCCGCTCCTTCCTCCTCGGGGGGAGGACTCCTCACCCTCTGCCCTGCTCCAGTGTGGGGTCCCTCCCACGGGACACAGTCCTCCACGGACTTCTCCAACGTGAGTCCTTCCCACGGGCTGCAGTTCTTCACCAGCTGCTCCAGCCTGGGTCCCCCCACGGGTGCTGTCCTTCAGGGTCCCTTGCGGCACGGGCTGCTCCAGCCTGGGTCCCCCACGGGTGCCGTCCTTCAGGAACAGGCTGCTCCAGCCTGGGTCCCCCACGGGTCCCGTCCTTCAGGAACAGGCTGCTCCAGCCCGGCCCCCGCGGGGTCCCAGGTCCTGCCAGCAAACCTGCTCCAGCTGGGGCTCCTCTCTCTCCCCACGGGGCCACAGGCCCTGCCAGGAGCCGGCTCCAGCATGGGCTGCCCACGGGGTCACGGCCTCTTTCGGGCATCCCCCTGCTCCGGCGTGGGGTCCTCCCCGGGTGCGGGTGGAGATCTGCTCCCCTGTGGAGCTCCATGGCTGCAGGGAGAACCTCTTGCCCTGGTGCCTGGAGCCCCTCCTGCCCCTTCTGCTCTGACCTGGGTGGCTGCAGAGTTGTTCCTCTCACGTGTTCTCACTCCTCTCTCCAGCTGCAATTTCTGTGCCCCTTTTCCCCCCACTTCTTAACTCTGTTCCCCCAGAGGCGCTGCCACGTCGCTGATGGGCTCAGCCTTGGCCAGTGGCGGGGGGGGGGCGGGGCGCCCG
>NW_010560721.1:4484-10349 GCF_000687285.1 Phaethon lepturus | reverse complement strand
GGGCTTGGAGCCAGCTGGCATGGGCTCTGTCGGACACAGGGGAAGCTTCTGGCAGCTTCTCACAGAAGACA
Organism: Phaethon lepturus; assembly: GCF_000687285.1. NCBI lineage: Eukaryota > Metazoa > Chordata > Aves > Phaethontiformes > Phaethontidae > Phaethon > Phaethon lepturus. Next base: position 10,278 of record NW_010560721.1, on the reverse strand, counting down.
CCCCTATAGCCCTCCCTGCTACCAAAACCTTGCCAGGCAAGCCCAATAAAAACATGTACCCAAGCTTCTTGGATGTTGTTCTCCATGCAAAACGAATGAAAAATTTGCTAAGAGATTCCCCAAGCTCTTTCTCAATCTTCTTTTATTTTGTTGCGGTACTTCATAGGTTTATTATAGTTTTGAATGTTTAGATTATACGCATAAGGGAAGCAATTAACAAAAATCTGTGCATCAATGGATTGTAATGAGAGAAAATTAGATTTGTCTTTCATCTTTTCTTTCTGTTTGAGAAAAAGAAAAAAGTGTAATCTCTTCTTCATGTTCAAAACAGCCATTCTCATTTAACTGTGTTCTGTGTTAAAAAGCTTTCAGTGGTGCTTAAAAACAAATCCCAGAAGCTGTACTTTAAGAGAATACAGAATGTATTTTTCAACAGAAAACATTTATGTCCAGTTTTTACAAAACCAGTGGCTTTTTTTTCATGAAAAGATCAGCATAAGAGTGTATACAGTGTTCTGTTTCTATGTTCTGTCAATGGTAGCCAGAATTAATCCTTACCTTCGACCCTCAGAAGACTAGCTAAAGCTTAGAGCTGCAGTGGCTTTCCTTGGGGGTAGAAGTAAGAGTAGCATTTCTTGCTTTGCAACACTTGTATTATGTAATGTGTGTAAGATACATTTCCATGCATTACCCACTTCTGCGATTTTAAAAAACCAAACCAACCCATTAACAGTGGCAAGTTTCTCTGTCACTGGGATCTCAGTGATGCCTTTCTAGGTGTAGAATCTGTGTAGTTAAAGACATTGAATGGTGGCTTCAACGAATATTACTTTAAGCCTCACAAAATGGAATATTCATGTGTTTATAATGTGGGAACGTAGGAGAAGTTTCAGATATAGAACTGGGACTGATCAAATCATCTCCCTGCAGGCAGATAAGACCCTGTCCCCCTGCAGTGAGAAGTTTCAGCCTTACTTTGAAAGATGCTGCATATCCTGTTTCTTACATGTTGTTTGTTTATTTGCATCCTTTCTGTTGAGCAGGCACCTTTTGCCCAGCACAGGCTGGAGTGTGGCCTCAGCCCTTGTTTATCCAGCCCTTGCTATCGCGGCTGGTACCACACCTAATTTATTTGGAGTGTTCCAGCTAGTTGTATTTGCAATTAATTGAGTCCTGCCGGTGCTGGGAGCAGTGCATTGCCTCTTCCAGAAGATTGTGACCGTTCCTATCCATACTGCTGTGTTTTCCTACCACTTTTCTTAGCTGCCTGACTTTTCTTTGCAACTCCATCCCTTTACAAGGCTATGATAGTGACATCCTAGATATCAGCAGGCTCTCTAGCTGTTCTAAATCATTCTTGAGTTTCTAGTGTAGCTTGTTCATTGCTTTAATTTTTTTTCCCTGCCAAAAACTCTATTAGCTTTAAGGAGTTGGAAGAAGCCTTGTAGAAAGGTGAGTGCCCAATCTGAGATGACGTGCTTGATGCTGGTTAACCCACGAGCTTTCAGTACGGGTTTAATGCCAACATTCCTGAAGTGTTTCCTCTCCCAGTCCTCAGTCCTGCCCTGTGGTGCAGAACTGTCTGGCTTTTGTGTGAGACTTTCAGCTGCCTCCTTCTTCCTGTTCCTCCTGCAGCCAGGCTTGTTTCTCCCACTGTGACAGCACCATGCTCTGCCTGCTGTTCAGCAGTCCCAGTTGATGTAAAGGGATCTCTTTCACCTCTTAAGCTTCCAAACTTGCTGCAGAGCAGGGGAGAAACAGTGGCCTGTGTCGTGCCTGGAGAAGGAATGCTCAGCATAGCCATTTTTTCATGAGAAAAACCCATAATCTCTCCAGCATAATCACATGTCCCATGTCTGGATGACTTACCTGACTAAACCCCTCCCCTGTTAAGTGATCTGACTCATGATTTTTGCCGTGTTGTGTTAATGTTGGCTGTTGCACAGGTGCAAAAGTGAGTTTTCAGGATACTTAGTGGTAAATGCTTGGTGGTGGTGGTGGATTGAGTCGCTTGTTGTAAGCAGCAGCCTGGTGGGAGATCAAGTCCTCTATTTTTTTTCAAGCATTCTTTGTGAGGTTCTGGTATCAAGGAGAAAAAGCTTGTGTTAAGACCACTGGATACTTGATTTAACTTTGGCTGGATTTTGTTAGCATTTCATTTGTCCATAAAAGCTATTGGCATAAAATGTTGATTTAGGGACAGCAGAAGGATGTTGTTAAAACTAAAACCAGACAGCACTCCTCAACTTTCTCAAACCTCTCTAAGTTTAACAATTGCAAGACTCACTTGAAAAGAAGAGATTGGGGTGGGTTGGTTTGTTTTTTTACTTGTATCAGGGTAAAGGAGTTTCTTACAAAGTAAAACCTGGGAAAGGGGAAACAGGACATTTTATGATAATGAAGGGATGAAAGAATGGAAAGAAGAACATGGATGGGGGTTGTGAAATAACTGAAATAACAGCAGGAGAGTGAAAGATGCAAGTGGGAAAGCAGGGGGTAATAAGGCGGAGAGCAGGAAATATGAAAGGCTGAGAACTTGAAAGAGAGAATGCAGTTGAGTAAGAACCTGGTAAAGTAAAGCAATGAAAAGAGATGTTGCATAGCAGGGTAAAGTGAAAGTTAGGTGAGCTTCATGGTTTGACTCATTTGCTGTGGCTTAAGACACACTTGTAACTCTAGTGGAGGAGGAACAATTCTGAAAATGGTGTTTTACAATCTGAGAGCAAGGAAGAGGTCATGAAGAGTCATTGAAGGATACCTTCATGCTGCAGTACTGTCCAGGCAGAATCCAGCTTCAGTCAATGAAGCTTCATGGTGACCTGACTTAATTATCAGTCCTTAATCGCTAATCTCTAAAGAAGTAGCACACATTGTTTTCTGCTTAAATGTGAAGAACCTGGCATGACACTCAGTCCAAGCTCTGAGAGGTTACACAGCCATCTTTGCTAATTTTTGAGTAATCATTCATCTTCTGTCTTTTCCCGTTCTCTGTTTTTCACAATGAGGACATCAGCAGTTACTACAAGGTGCTTGGATGGCGTACTTGGATGTTGAGTGTGGAAAACAAAGGTGTAACTGCCTTCACATGATTAGAAAGAGTAGAACTGGGAGAACATCCAGATGGGGATACCCAAACCACAGTATTTGCAGACTTTGAAGTCTGACAGGCAAAACTGTAGGCCTGTTTCAAAGAGGGTCAGTCAGAATGAAAGGAGGATCATGACTGTGGTAAGAACAGGCAGTGACGGACAAGACAAAAATTCTCCTCTCTTTCTCTCCTTGCAGCTGTCTTGGGCGATATTTTAATTGAAAGCTTTCATCCAGGAAGGTACTGAGGTGAGATAGAGGCAGAAGTATTACAGTGTATTCCTGTGAGTCAAATCGTGGTTGGGTAATACAAGAAACAAAGCAGCATATTGCTAGCTGTATGCCTGGGGAAAAAAGAAAACTGGAGTCCTTTGTAGGATTGTGTATTTAGATACTGGGTGCACGACAGCTACATGATAGGTGCTTAGTGGAATTCCCACCTTTCCAAGGGGAGAAGCTTGCTGGTGTGCAGGCGTGGAGTTAGATCACTCCTGCTGCAGAGGACGGACTGCGCGATCCCATTAGATACTTTTATGGAGCCTTTAGGTGAACTGGCCTGATGGCCTGGGCTACCAACAGTGCTAACAGTTGACATGCATTTTTCAGCTCATATGACAATAGAGAGGATCAGCTTGTATGTGAAGAGCAGCTGGTTGAGCAGGGACCTCAGGAAATGTGGAATGATGCTCAGAAATGAGAGGGATGGACAGATGGGGGAAGCATTTGAAATGTTTTGGCTGCAGTCTCTTCTGGTTATAGATGCATGCATGCTGGAGTTGCTTTCAGGGTGTTCTTTCTGCTTCCTTGTTACTGCTAACCTCTTGCACTGGAGAAAAAGTTGTTCCCCAAGGTGCTGTTCTTCAGGGGCCAAGAAGCTGTTACCTTTGAGGCCTTTGACCCGGTTGCAGTGAAATGTGCCTGTGCCAATTGCCACTTGATCTGTTCCCCTATTACTCAAACCCTTTGATTCCAGACTGGGCCACCTTCCACCACAGAATGACTCAAACGGTGGCTCTCCTTCGCAGGCTAGGCAGTCCAGTTGCATCAACAAACTTTAATGAAAAGACAGCGCTGTTCTCTTCCCCACGAGTTTTAAAGGTGGCAAAGTTCTTCATGGTAGTATCAGGTGCCTGACCACCTTCTCTTTTTTTTCCCTGAGCTGGCCTCTGCTTCTCTCCGCTACTGAACCTGCTTCTGTTTTCTCAGAGTCTGGAGAAACCCAGAACTTTTGTGTGATAATTACTGTGCTTGCTTTCCTCCCTCATGCCTCTGTTCCACATCCCTCAGGACTTTTTTTTGTCCTAGTAGCTTATCTTGCATTTTTTCTAGGCTCAGGAAAAACAGGTTTTCAAGTCCTGATCCAAAAAAATGAAGTGGAAACAAGTCCAAGGCATGAACTACACCTGAGCAGCTGTGAAGCTGATGACCTAGTTCTACATAGCTAACTTCTGAAGATGTAAATATTTAACAAAGTTAGCTGTTTCTTTTGTAATGCAAAGTTCTCTTTTTCTGTGTCCAAGACACATTTGAGGGGAATATGTTTCAGGGACGTGCTCCCTCCTCTGCCATGTTCCTCATTCCCTGGAGGGCAGGTGGCTGAGGTATTGACAGTGCGAGCAGGTGGATTGCACAGACACACCTTGGACACAGCATTGCAAAGCATCTATGCAAGCATAAACTTGTACTGAGCGGCGGCTTGCTCAGACTGCTTGACGGAGGAAGAAAAGCCATGTGGGAATGCTGAAATTAGTCATCTAGCGTAGTGTCTGCTTCACAAGGCTGGTTCCTCTTTACTTCGGAATAAGGTTTCACTAACAGTAAGTTGCAGGAGTACCTATTTCTTCTACTCCTGGCAGGGGTTCCACCAGTGAAGATTATGGTTTGTGTCTTAAAAACACACACCACGTGTCCCATGCAGGTTTTAAAGCTAGGTTTTAAAGCTGCTCCTTAGCTTCCTCTTCACATGTTGTTTTTAGTCAAGCTGAAGTATAAGCATCCTGTTGTAGTTTTTGTAGTACAAAATTTGTATAAGGAAGGACTTGAAAGTTTCCAGTGTGGGTTCGGCTGTGGATGTGTCGAAGTCTTTACTGCATTAGTGTTGGGCAGAAGTGCCAGAAAACATATCACGCTGTGCGGATGCTACTGGTCTTTGCACAGGTACAGCTCTGTGATGGCTCAACCTGGTCTTAGACTTAGGAGGAAGGTGGTAGGACACTGTCCATTCTGCGTGCTTGCTTGGCATCTCTAGCAATAGCTGTTTTATAGCCTGTGTTGTAACAAAAATTATATTTGACACCTTTAAAAAAAAAAAGTCTTGGTTGGGAGTTGGGGATGTTCCATGTTATGTACCCAGCGTGAGAGGAGGTTTTCCTCCACATCTCAATCTCCCGCTTGCAGTCCTAATCTGAGGTGTTTGCACAGCTGGGTATTTCATTGAGATCCTAAATTGTTTCTCCTCTTCTCCTTCCCCTGTTACCACATAGACGTATACTCTGCAGTTTATTTACAGAGAAGTCAGTAACGTATCTGCAGTAGATTAGTTGGTCATCAAAAGAACAAGGTTATACCAAGGAATTCAGCATGGCAATAACTGTCATGGAGACGTACTAATACATAGCTGTATAAATGGCCTTTGAAGTTGATTAATTGTGGAGGTGTGCTGTAGTGGCAATACCCTTGTATTTTAAATAGAGCCTTGAGCATAGTT
>NW_010560721.1:0-4453 GCF_000687285.1 Phaethon lepturus | reverse complement strand
AGGAATGCAAACTCCCTTTTGGGCAGGGATTGGAAGGTGTCTGCTTGCAGCCTGCTCAGCATTTGTGTTGTCTTGATGGGGAAGGCATGGCTTACACCAGCCCTTGAGAAATTCATTTAACCATACAAAAGGAGCGTCTGATGTGGTGAGGGGTTGAAAGGCTTTTACATATGTTTTGTCAGTCAGAAATTGCAGTCTGGTTTTCTCTTTCTTGTGTTGTGATTCACCGAGTCCTTCCGGTATAAAGAACCATTTTTCATATAACATGAGATTGAACAGGCGATGAATGACTCTGCTCTGTGGCTGGGAGAACGCAAATGTCCTGTCATACGCTTCAGTAGAGAGCCGTTTGTGACCTATACCATCAATTAGCAATGAAATAGGTCTCATCTTGGGTTAGCAGCAAGATTCTGTTTTAAATATTTTAGTTTCTTGGTTCCAGCTGTCCAGTTGGTCTTCATGTTTCCTGAACTTGCTTCACGGCGTATTGAGCAATGCCTTAGCTAAAACTGTGCTTGGAATGTACAGTATGAGAATGGCGTTGCTTCAAGTCGTTTATTCAGAAAAATACATATCTCAACATTGAAATATTTTCTCACTAAATTCATTTGCTTTTGGAATCAAAAGCAGTCCTACTTTATCTTGTCATGCATACATTATTAATTGCAATCCATTTTTAATTTAATGAAAAATTATGCTAAGAGCAAGGGAGGAAGCTGTCTTGCAGCATCCTTGCTCTTTCTTTGCCTAGATAACCTCAAGCAATCAGAGGTTAAATTTAAAATCCACTCGTGGCATTTTTATCTTTCTAAATGGAAAGGTGTTTAAACTCAGGGAGACTATCAAAGGAGGAGTGAATGTATTGGCAGAGGTGACAAGTGGTATTCGAGTTGGATAATCTTTAAGTGGTCGACAGAGGTTTCTGTTAGGAGATATTTGTCCGAAAGAGACAATTCTTGGTGTAGATTCCCAAAGTTTATTTAGGTAGTAGAAAGCTGAATTACTATCTAAATCTAGTTATTGTTCTTGTGAGCTGTATCAACCTGGAAGTTATAGTAAGTTGGTCATGAGTGCCACTGTTGCCTAAAGAAGCTTTCCAGATTGGAGATTTGTTCTTAAATTTGATTCTGCACTACCTTCTGTTACCCCAAGGATTAAGAAAGAAAATGTTTCCAAGCCCATTGCTAATTTAACAGTAAATTGGAGCTTGCAGTTAGTGCTATCATTCTGCTCTGTTCTCTTAATTAAAAAAAAAAAAAGCACCACAATTTGTGTCAAAATTTTAATTTTGTTTTGCTATTATTATGATAATTTAAGCTCCAAAAAGGATAAAATATAGCTGACTGGAGACTGGATCTTGATCTATGTTAGAAAAACGATCCGTTACTGTCGAAAGTTGTTTCTGAAATAATCAAGCTCATGTACAGTAAAGATGTGTTAGTTTACATCAGACTGTAGCACAGTTTTGAGCCTGGTCTTAGAATCACAGAATGGTTTGGGTTGGAAGGGACCTTTCCAGGCCATCTAGTCCAACCCCCTGCCATGGGCAGGGACGTTTTCAAGTAGAGCAGGTTGCTCAGAGCCCCGTCCAGCCTGACCTGGGATGTTTCCAGGGATGGGGCATCTACCACCTGTCTGGGCAACCTGGGCCAGGGTTTTACCACCCTCATTGTCAAAAATTTCTTCCTTACATCCAGTCTAAATCTACCCTCTTTTAGTTTAAAACTGTTACCCCTTGTGCTATTGCAACAGGTCCTGCTAAAAGAGATGCCTTAAACACCTTTTTAAAATGTGACACTTAGGTGCGCAGCAGTGTTTCTTAGTAACTAGTGAATTCTTGTTAGCTGTGCAACAAAATACTTACTATTGTTTAACTATAGAATCCAGAGTCCTGGTCTTGAATAAAGGCTGTACTGTACTGAAAAATGTACAAATAAAAAGCAAAAGAGTCTCTGGCCTTGGTGGATTTACAGTCAAGTGTAAGTCAACAGGTAGTATGGGATGAAGACAAACGAGCTGAAAGGAGGAGTTGGAGATGGTATCTCTTCGCATGGCTGGCAGTGATAATGTCGTAGAAGCATGAAAAGCAACAGCAGAGTATGATCTCCTATTGTGCCCCAGACATCTGGATGCTGTTGGTAGTGGGTAGGCTAAACTTCTGTGCACCAGTAAGTGTATCTACTCTGCAGTAGTAATTGGATCTACTTAGTTGGCAAGAGCATCTTTTGGAGCTGTACAGTAAATATGTTTACTTAAATTTTTCCCCATAGCTACTTCTACTTGGCTGTTCAGCACCATAGGAGACCTTCAGCTATACCAGATGCAATGTAGACGGGATCTGTTGAGTTTTTCTGCTTTATCACTTTATATAATGACCGCTTTGTTTTTGCATTGTTTGTTACTATTTTGTTCAGCTTGGATTGAACACTTGGACTAGCAGCTACGGAGGTGGGTTTTAGCTTCCCTCTTGAGTAGTGGGATATATTCTCTGTGGTTACCTTAGGATGAAGTAGAGTATTTTATTGTGGTACAACTGGGTGGTGAATTTCCACAGGTTTTCTCACCTTGTGCTCTCATTAATGTCAGTGCTTTGGGGTCCTGGACCACTGTGGAGTTTTGCTCTTGGCTCTGTCCCCATTACCTTATGCAAACACCGTCACACTTGCAGCATGCTTCTGTTTTCTCCTGTCATGAAGTTTGACTTCAGTTGAATAACCTATCAACTCAAGTTGGAAGAGGTCAAAACCACAAGTTGAGGGATATAGTCCCTGAGCTGAATCCATCCAGTATACTTTGGTCTCTGGTTGGTTTGGTCTCCACAGGGAACTGGTTGAGAAGGAAGGAAGAGTGTTGTAATAACAGCTGCTGGGCTTCATGAACTGATGCAATGTCAGAATAGTTTTTTTTCTAAATGGGCAGGTTGTTTCCTATTAGTTCTTCTATCTTTAGCTTGTCCCATTTGTGCATGTCTTTGTTTCACCAAAACAGAAAAATTAGCATTGGGAGAAAGGGATTTAGAAACAATCATTAGGCTTTCTAGGCACAGAACGGGTATAACCTGTTTGACTTTGCTCATACTTTGCCAAGCTTGCATCTACCCCCTCTCCTGTAACTGCTGAACTAATGGTTGGCATGACTGTGTCCTTATATATTAGGTCTAATTAACAAGGTTGTTGTCACTCAGTTATACAAGATTCAGCAAACAACGTTTATCCAACCATATAAAACTAAGAAAAATAAAAAACAAAGCAGACTTGTACTGCCTGTTTTGCATAATTTGGGATTGTGTAGTCTCTTCTGCTGAATTTTAAACAACAAAAAAAGTGGTTTTATTTAGTAAATCTTTAGTCTTTCTAAACTGGGTATCTCACCACGTCTGAAGAGCATACAGTATTTCACAGACCTGAAACCTGCACTTCCGGTCGATAACCAAGAACACTCTCGGCAATCCTACTGAGCTGAAAGGAGCTATGTGCAAAATCGGGTACCTTTAGGCTATATTTTGAGTTTCCATGGGCTGTGGTGGGACAGTATCTTAATATACAGCTTGCACATTTGAGCTAGGGCTAGTAGCACCAATAATGTTGGAGGTATATGAGAAATGAAACAAAGGAATAATAATAATAAAAAAACCCTGAACAAACCTGGGCCATTCTCCAGAGGCGAGAATACTTCTACCTTTTGTTCCAATGCAGAAAGATTAAAACGACTTAATCAAGGTCAAGCAGCGAGCTAAAGGCGAAGCCAGGACTGAAAGCCAGTCATCCGTCACCCAAGCTTTCCTCGTTATTTGTTAGACCTCGCTGCCTCTTACGGATATCTAATCATCCAGACGGCTGCCGTGGTGGTCTGATGAAAGATTTCGGTCCTTTATGGGATTTGAAAGATGGGTAATAATACTTATTTCCTATCTGTGGTGTGGTGTATAAGGTAGGAAGTGTAATACCAGTTTTGCACCACTCCTTTTAAAAGAACTGGCTGCATAAACACAGAAATAAATTAAGCCTTACGAGTCTCCTCTGGGCACCCAGTAAATATTACCCCCTTTTCAAAAAGGAGGAAGCAGAACAGCAAATACATTAGTGTGATATATCCAAGGCTACACGGTTGGCAGAACTGGGAATAGACTCCAGCTCTTAGGGCTTTTCCTGGTCACTTGCCTCAGAGTTGCTTAAGTTTCGTTTAGGGCTAAAAACATCCAGGGCAGGTGAGAACAGCCCCGTAGGGCCGGGCAGGGAAGGAGGTGCGCAGGACAAAGAAATCCCTTCCCTCCCTCGCCGCCTCCAGCTCGGGAAGGGTTACAGCCGGAACGCCCGTACCAGCCCCGGGACAACGCGGATCGCTGCTGGAGAGGGAAGGCGGAACGGGAGCCCGGGACGGCGGGCTGCCCCGCGCCGCCCCCGCGCCCACAGGCGCCTCATTCCCGGGGAGCGGGGCGAAATCCCGCCTGCCG
>NW_010560720.1:0-2132 GCF_000687285.1 Phaethon lepturus | reverse complement strand
GCCTTTCTTGTAGACGGGCGTCACATTGGCATCATTTCTGCAGTGGTGCCGCTTTCCTTATTCTCTTTACATGTAAACAATTGAAGTATCTTCTCTTGTTTGTTTTAATATCCTTTACAAAGTTAATCCCAACTGCTTTTTGGCACTTTTCACTATATTCTTCTAAGATCTAGCTTTCTTTGTAGACTAGCCTATCCCCCTTGTGTGTTTTTGCTCATTCCAATGTCCTTTATGATGTGAAATTATAGATAGTTCTGCAACCTATTGCTCCCCATCTTCTCCTCTAAGGGACACAAATTCCAACTGATTTTTGTTTTTTTATTTAAAGAAATTCCACATTTTTTCAAGCTAATCCTTAGAACCAGTTCCCTCCATTTCTCATAGTTAGCTCTCTGAAACAGCAGAATAACAGGCAGAAAAGGGGGACTCCCAAAATTTTGGGCCCACAATTATTCCGAAGTCAGGAGTTCTGAGAACCTCAGACAGTTTTTAAAACTGTCACAAGCCCCATGAGTTTCACTTCGAATACAAAATTATTAAACTACAGGTGCTGAGTAATTGCTTACTTTATGTAACCTGAAACAGATCCACGTCTATTCCTTTTTCCTTTTCTAGTTCTGCTGCTTTTTATCTTTTAAGAAAACTATTTAAAACATTGTAAGTACTTCCAGATTAAATGGAATAATTAGGAAAGAAACATTATTTACATTTTTTCTGCTTCAATTAACAGAATACTGTTTTCTGTATCCCTAATACATGACTGAACACATATAAACATGAATTACCTTTAAAGCAGCTAGCTTGGGCTTTGTGAGCAGCATAGGCACAGAAGTGTGCACCCCAGAAAGGAGCATTCACCATGCTTCTGGCTAGCTTCACAGTCTGCACTGAACTCGTCATAGCTTCAAAGCTAGCAGTGCCTGCAGATTAGACGCACCCTCAGTCTCAGGCTGCACAGTGCAGCTGCAAAAACCTGTCTTTGAAAATCCTGGTTTGTGCAATTTTAGCTATGCTGTATTTGAAGGCCTTTTTATTGCATGTAGTACAGCTTTATCTGCTGCACGGCCTTCACTTTCCTCCTTTTCCATTTTGTGTTTTATTCTACCAACTAAAGCTGATTAGGACAGAAGAGAAGAGGGTTAATATTGCATAATACAGAGGCATATACAGGCTGGCTTGGCTCCAAAACTATAGTTTAGTCCGTCTCCAAACTGCCATGGAAACAAATGCTGTTCAAAACTGTATGTTCCTCCAAGCATGATTGATGTAAGAAATCACAACTGTGTGTGTCTATGCAAACAGGTAGAAGATGGATCTTTCAATAATTTTCAACAGAATTTCTCTCTGCTGAAAGGGCAGTATTAGGCCTGTATAGTTAAAAAAAACAAGCTTTATTTTGTAGACTAAAGCAGAATCTGTTAGGTTTGTTGTATTATCTGTAGTATCTGTTGGCTTTCTGCAGAGGGGTGAATGCCACTCACTGTGCATTGGCATTGAGTTTATTTCAACGTGGATATGCTTTTCACACACAATTACTCAATACTAGATTCTTTTATCTAAAAAAGACTGTTATGGCATGAAAGACTAGACCTAGAATACGTGAGGATATTCAGGGAGCATGGAAAAGTCATTCCACTGAATACTGCAAAATTTCGTTTTTCACTGGTTCTTTCAATGTAAAAGACAAGACGTGCTGCCAAAATTATTATATGAAATATTCAGCTCTATTCTTATCTCTACTTTTCTCTGTGTCTTGTTTTGCTAAAGATGATTTAAAACTCTACTTGCTGAATCCAAAAAACAAACAGCTCATGTATACAACAGGCTGCCAAGAATGCAGGACACTGCCCTTCTCTTAGCTCACAAGCAAGAAAAATCTGCAAGGCTACTGCCAGCCACCTATGCTGCACTAAATCTCATTGTCAGAAAATAACATTGGCAACATAATCAGCTGCGAAAGTGTTGAAGGTATGTGAGGAACAAAACTGGGGCTATTGTTTAGTCTCTGTGAGCAGTTAACAAGGTGCAACCTTGAGGGAAGGAACAGGATAACCACAAAGGGAATAAGACTACTGAACTTTGAGTGAACTATCCTAATTAACATATAATTGGCATAATAGAAACCTGCCCCT
>NW_010560719.1:304-5443 GCF_000687285.1 Phaethon lepturus | reverse complement strand
CGAAGGCAGCTAATCCACCTGAACTGCCCAGCTCAGTAGCTGTAAGCTGGATATCTTGATACTAATAGGGGCTAATCCTCAGACTATTCGCATTTACTATTACGTTCTTAGAGCCTTGCGTAGCTGAGGTGCGCTTCTGCCGAGCATCCCCTGAAGTGAGCTTTCTCATAACGCTGCATCCGCCTGCCGGAACGTCCCGTGGGCAGGAGGACTGCCCGCAGAGCCGATCTGGCGGCCGCGCGTGGAGTAAGGCGTAGGTAGCTGTAGTCCAGAAGTCAGCGCGCGTAGGCATAGGCACGAATTGTGAGCGTCAGGAAGCGCGGCAGTTTCTGGCCTGCCTTTTTCCGCGGCGGCAGCTGGTCTAAAATGTTCTTTCCGCAGGGACAGAATGAGCCAGGGAGACTCTTTTCCCGCAGTCCGCCATGCCGCGGAAGATGTGCAGGGAGATGACAGATGGATGTCGCAGGTAAGGCGGGGAGGGGCGGCGGTCGCATGTGGCTGTGAACCCTCTTGGCTGGGGGGCTGTCGGGCGAGTGCTGCACGGGCCCCGTCTGGCCACAGTTCCCATTCCAAGGTCGGAACGGCTGTGATGCCCCAAAGCTGGCCGACTCTCGGTACGTGTCCGCCTCGGAATGATGAAGCAAGGCAAAAAGCGGCATCGTTGCATGACCCAAAAGCTGCCCTGTGAAACCGCCTCAGAAAATATTCCAGTTGGCCCATTAGCCGGGAGAAATCGGCAGCCCCTTTGCTGAACAGAGCGCGAAGCGGCGCGTTCCAGCGTGCGTCTTCACGAGGGAGTGACAAAGCTGAAAATAGCAGAGGCGAAGCGTCCGGACTGCCCACCCCTTGCTGCGGCACGTCCTCCTAGACGGGGACAAATAGCCAGAGGACGCTCGCTGCAGTGACTAACCGTTAATTTCTCTGTTCTGCAGTCGCCGAACGTAACGGGCGCCTGACAGGCTTACACGTGGGTAGCGTGCGGATGCTGCTCTCACCGGAACAGAGGGGTTGTGGGGGTCTGCGCAGCCGGGAGGAGTGTCCAGCAGCTCGCGGGTTAACGCAGAGAAGGGCGTTGGAGGGAATAGCAGGGGAAACTGGCTGGGCCACTGTCCCCTTCTGTCCTGCAGCAGAGCTGCCGATGGGTTGGAGCTTACCTCGCTGCTTTCTTTCAACAGCACAATAGGTTTGTCTTGGACTGCAAAGACAAGGAGCCTGACGTGCTCTTCGTGGGTGACTCCATGGTGCAGTTGCTTCAGCAGTATGAGGTATTGTTAAGGGAAGGAGCGTGGTGGGGTGCAGGAATTGGAGCGTTTCTCTCTTTAGCCCAGTACCCGATGATGATACTGATAATTTCTTCCGCTCCGGTCTGATTTTACCACTGTCCGTTCAGGTCTGTTCTTTTGCCCTGCTTCCTTCACTTCCCAGTGCTCGCCGGTTTGTCTCCGTCGGTCATTTGCAGTCTTTCTCTGAAGCCATTACTGACCGCTTACAGTTTGACACACGTGCAACAGCCCCTCGCTAGTTCCTTGAATCTCGGGTTCCAGACTCCCCAGGGCACGCCATCAAACTCTCCGTAGGCCTATCTTGCGTGGCCACAACATGTTTAACCCTCTAGCACTTGGGCTGCCGTAGGCATTGGCACACTGGCTTTTCTCTAAAACCCTGCTGGGGCAAAGAAGAGTTCTGCTGCTCGGCCGCGACAGTAACCAAGCAGCTTTGTTCTGTGAGAGCTGCTTCCCGGGGTGATCTGTTCTTTCTAGTTTTCTCACGTGGTGCTGAAAAGGATTTCTCCAGGTCGTAGACACCTTCTTGAGAAGCCCTGTGGCTAGGGACGCGGGGATCTGCAACAGATCCAGCACGCTCTGTGTCTCTGGCAAGTTGGCAGATAGCTGCTGGAGAGCATTTCTCCTTCCTTTGTGCCCTGACTGAGTGCTTGAACATCAGCGGCTCCATCTCCTCGGGGCCTGCGAGTAAAGCCTCGTCCTGCGCTGCAGTGCCCTTTACACGAGCGAGGTTTCGGAGGAAGCCTCGCGGGTACTTTGAAGACGTCGTTTGCCTGCGTAGTATCTTTCTTTCCCGGTCGGGATGCTGCTCTGAAATAGCGAATTGCTTTCTGATTGCAGATATGGCGAGAGCTCTTCTCACCCCTTCACGCGCTGAATTTTGGGATTGGCGGAGACACCACAGGACACGTTCTATGGAGGCTGAAGAACGGTGAACTGGAGAACATTAAACCGAAGGTAGAAGCAGAAAAGCAAACCGCAGGCAGCCCTGTGCTGACTTAGAAGAGACTTTGGTGCTTGTGCGGTGCAGAACCAAGCGGGCCCTGACTCTTAACGGAGCTGTTTGTTCGAGCAGCCGTTGGCACTGGGTGTGCGTCGGGTATCGAAAGGTGTTTGGCTAAACCAGAAGCGTTTGGGAACGGAGCTGTACTTCTCATACGCGTGGTTTACCCCGCTGAATATGTGCATCGGAGGGCATCAGCAATAAATAGAGGCGGCCTTCTAGTCCTGGTGAAAATGTTCGTCAGGCCTATGATTTACTACCTCTAGGCGTAGCTTGGAGGCGGTCTCCCAGCTAGGGAGGCAGTGTCGCTCGTATTCGAGCCTGCCACTTAGCAGTTCACGATCTTTTGAAATAAAAAGCGGAGCCGTATGCTCGTCCCTGCCCCAAAGGCGCTGATGCTATACTGCGTAAGGATACGTGACCCTCTTCTGGACTCCTGCAGCTACATTGGCCAGGAGACTCCGCAACGGGGTGGGCTCCGACATCTCCGAGGCTGTCCAGAGAAGCTTTGGTAGTCCCAGTTCTTTGTCGGTACTGAGGGCTGAACCGCAGAAATGGGTGTAACCCAGGAGCTGAAGACCTCCTGCGGGCCGGGCTTACCCTTAAGCCTGACTTAATCTACCTGGCTGGGCGCAGATGATGTTTATGCAGGGTTCTCGGGGGCAGCGAGCCTGCTACGACTTGTTCTGAGAAAGTTGCCAACGTTTTTTTCTCCTCGTAGGTCATCGTTGTTTGGGTTGGAACAAATAATCACGAAAACACAGCAGAAGAAGTAGCAGGTGGAATCGAGGCTATCGTGCGCCTGATAAACACGCAGCAGCCACAGGCCAAAGTCATTGTTCTGGTATGTCTCTTGGAGAAAACAAGCTGCGCGGAGGGAGCCCCGTGGTCTCTGTACCGTGCCTCTGCGACGCTGGGAGTCGCCGAGCGCTACGGGGGAGGGCAGCCGCTTTATTTATCTCCTGCTTTCTGCGTGCCTCCCCTCGTTCCCTCGGCTTTGCAGAAGCCGTCCTTTCAGCCCCTCCGGAGGCGGGCCTGGCCGTTCTCGTTAGCAGCGGCGCCGTCCCGCTCGGGAACGTTGTCGAGGAAGTCCTGTGAGGGGGAAAAAGGTGCCCAGATCCGGGCTGGGGTTGGAAATCCTAGTGGCTTCCTTGTCTTGGCAGGTGAGCCGGTGCCTCTCCTGTCGAGAAGCTGGGCGATGGCATTCGGTACGCTGCGGAAAGCTCACACAAAGAGCACAAAGTGATATATTAAGGGATGGGGGCGGGGAAAGAAGAGCAAGCCGGTGCTGTGCCCGTTGTGCTTGTAGCTCGCCTGGCTCCTTCAGCCGCGTTTCAGATCGGGTCCGAACGGACAGAGTCTGATTCAAGGGAGGAGTTCCCCTTGTCACAGACGCCTTAAGTCTCGAAGGGCAGCCTGAAGCGGAAGGGAGAGCAAGCGTCGGTATACCGTCAGTCGTACGAAGCTCTTTTTTTGCCTCCCCCTTGCGCCAGGGCCTGCTACCTCGCGGAGAGAAGCCAAACCCGCTGCGGCAGAAGAACGCCAAGGTGAACCATCTGCTAAAAGCCTCGCTCCCCAAACTGCCCAACGTCCAGCTTCTGGACGTGGACGCCGGCTTCGTGCACTCAGATGGCACCATCTCGTACCACGACATGTTCGATTTCCTGCACCTGACGGGAGGGGGCTACGCAAAGATCTGCAAACCCCTCCATGAACTGATCATGCAGCTGCTGGAGGAGACCCCCGAGGAGAAACGAGCTGCCCTGGCCTGAGCAGCTGACCCCAGCATTAGCAACGTCACCCAGCCCATCAGATCAGTTTTGTCACTGGCACTACAGAATCCTTCTTTCTTAAAGCACTTTCCATTGTAGAATGTTACCGGATGTTCGTACCTAGTGTTTTGAGGGGGAAGGCTAATGGTTAACTGGTCTTGTACGTACGAGGGCCGGCTTGCTTGGTTTTATTGCAGGAGGCAATTAGCTGAAGAAGAGTTTTACTTTTAAACCATTCCTCATTTAAACCGAGAACAGGACTGTCGCTCTGTGCCCCTCTCGTGTCTTGTTGCTCTGTGGTTGCCCTAGAACCCCCGTAGCCTGGCTCCGACAGCCCGCGCACAGCTCCTGGCTCGCTGTCCCCGGCCGTAGGGATTGCGCTCCGTGTATTAGCCTGCGAGCAAGGATCACATTCCACTTGCAAAAGCCAGAACAGATGCACCTTTCCAAACTCGGTCCCACCTTTTAAAGATTTTTGGGGCTTTTTGTTTGTTCATTTTGCTGGGGGGTTTTAAGCGACACATGTTGCTTTCTCACTCCTTTCTGAAGCAGCATGAAACTGGAATTCAGAAATGTAAAGAAACGAAGGGTTAACCGAACTCCTGCCACACTCCCGGGTGCTTGTTCTTGTGCTTCTTTCACCGTGCCTACTAGCCAGGGCACCCTTCCTCCCGCGGCGTAGCTTTCCCTGGGGGCAGCCTCGGTCAGGTGCTGCCGGCTGTCCTCTTCTCTGCTCCTGCCTGTGTCTGGTGTCGCTGGCTTTTAACAGTTGCTCAGTTTAGGATTTTAATTCTCCGGTAAACACCACACAAGGCAGTCACTTCCTCGCTATGCTGGAACTGACGTTTCATTCCTCCGAGATGCCCGTGCCACAGGGCTCTTTGCAGTGCTGTGTCGTGTTCCTTTTTTTTTTCCCCCAAGTGTGACCGTTGCATCCTTTTTTCCCCGAAGGAGACCCGCATGAATAGCCCGTCTGCAAGGCCTGAATCGGTCCGAAGCTTTACAGACTCCAAGGTGTATATTTCTTTATGGCTTCCCTTTTACTTGTAGAAGCATTTTATTCGAGCAACTACAGCCTCTT
>NW_010560719.1:0-281 GCF_000687285.1 Phaethon lepturus | reverse complement strand
TGGCCGCTGCTCCTCGCCTCTGGCCAGGGGAGCCGGCGGGGCAAGTGCCCTCCGAGAGGGGCTGCGACTAGGCCGGGGTTTGGTTTGGGGTTTTTCGTCCCGAGGGCCGGTTGTAGTCTAGTAACGATCATCCGAAAGCAGCCTTTCGTTTAAAAGTGAAAGGTGCTCTTGTTCAGAAGGAAACGGGCTTGGGCCCGAAAGGCAGAGCCCTAGATGAATAGATAACTGTACTCGCAAATAAAACAGTTTTAAAGCGCGTCTGTTCCTCCTTGGCTTACCTG
>NW_010560718.1:0-997 GCF_000687285.1 Phaethon lepturus | reverse complement strand
CAGCGCTGGCAGCAGGGCCCCCGACGGATCAGCCCACTTAAACACAGCTTATCCCTCCGCAGCTCCCAGCGGGGAGGCACCTCGGCAGGTCTCTGCATTACTCTTCTGTCCTCAGATCTAATCCCCCAGGCAGAAGGGAGACGGAGGAGAGGGCAAATAGGGGAAAAAGCAACTTTAACTGGTGCTTTGAAAGGTGAAAAAGGAACCTGGGCAAAGTTCAATCCCATTATCAGCCATATTAACAGTGAAGAGGAGCCGGAGGCAGCGAACCTGAAAACACCTTCCTCCAAAAGATTCATTTATTAGCTGGCAGAAGAGGGCAGGGAGGAAGAAGGTCACAGGTTTGTGAGCCTGCCAAATAACAAGCAAATGGGCAGGAGAAACCTTTCTCTGCTGAACTGTAAGAAAACACAGGAATAATTAACAACGCACGCATTTGTACACAACCCCCCCCGGACAGTCCATCTACACACACATCACCTTCTCCACTTCTCATATGGAGCAGTTAACAGCTCCCAGACACCACTTCGTCAGAGAAGCAGAAATTAATGACTTCATAAGAAACTGCAAAGGCAGAGTCGGAGGCAGCGCCCGATACCCCCGGGAACAGGGGCGGCAGGGAGAGCACCGCTCCTCCCTCTGCAGAGCTGCTCTGCGATGAACTGCCGCAACCTGCAGTTGCTCCAACTCACCAGTTCCAGCTCCTGCCCTAAAAAGACACAGTGCCCCAGACTTCCCTTCCTGCACGGGGCCTGTCCTTGCCCGGCAAGCACCAGCTGCTGCCTCTGCTGCCCAATCGTGGGGACTAGCGCCGCTTTGAAAAACCTGTCATGAAAAAAAGTGCCACGTGGAGTAAAGAGTGGGTTTTCTGGCGAGTTTTTTTTATTATTTTCTTCTTCCTTATAACCCTTGAAAGCACGGATGAGAAATGGGAGCGGAGCAGCAGGTCCATGTTGGCACAGAGATGCCAGGCTGCCCTTCCCTTCCCGTGCCGCCC
>NW_010560717.1:1302-6950 GCF_000687285.1 Phaethon lepturus | reverse complement strand
ACCACCACCAGCCCCTTACAAGCCTTCGCAAAGCTGATTTTCCCCCGCCCTTGCCAATACCAGAGGGCAAAGGCAAGCGCTCATGCTGATGAGCCTCCTCACGGCTCACCCTTCATTTATATATTTAATTATCAGTTTCCAAAGTCCAAGAAATTGCTCCCCGCTTCCCTGGGTCTCCTTCCTGGCATCGACGAAGGTGTTGCTACACCCACGGGCGAGAGCCGACGCTGCCCTGAGGAAGCCTGCACTCCAGACCCTACTCCAGCCCCCAGCATTGGTCCTGCCTCACACACTTTAGTAAGAAACTGGGATTTTTTTTTTTCCTTAACATAATGCATATGATTGTCTTAAACCAGTGATATCATTTCAACCTCAAGATTTTGCTTATTTCACTGTTTTTTCTTATTATTTTAAACTCGTCAGCTTTTGCTCCTTGCTTCTGCCCCTAGACATGACAGAAATGCTCCCTGCATACAAAGTAGGGCACTTAGGAAGATTTCAGGAAGGGGGGAAAAAAAACCTCAAGAAGCTGCCTTACGGTTGCAGACCTGCGTAAAGCTAGATTTACCCAAGAATCCCAAAGCTTTTAGTTTAGGAGAATATTTAATACTCTTATTAATCATTTTTAATCCGTTTGCTTTTAATTAAGAAACAGCATGATGCTTTCCTATCAACATATGCCAGGGAGCAGATTAATTGTGGCTTAAGATAACTCTCCTTGATTGGTGTAATGTATTAGCTAACGAGATGCTCGCTTTTAAAGATGCTCAGACACTACCTTGGAAAGCCTGCAGCCCTCCAGAGAACACTTCCTCCCCTTTCCTGGAACCCCTGAGTGTTTGTGACGAATAGAATAGAATAGAATAGAATAGAATAGAATAGAATAGAATAGAATAGAATAGAATAGAATAGAATAGAATAGAATAGAATAGAATAGAATAGAACAGAACTCAGATGGAGGACTATGACAAAAACAACCTGAGCAGCTCCAGAGATTGCTCCTCGGAGGTTGCCAGCTTCCGATGGTGCACAATTACAGAAGAAATCCTCACCACAGCTGTCGGACGAGGCCTGCGGACGGCGCCAAGGTGACCCCCCACCCCAAGCCCTGGCAGCTCCATCCCACAGCCGGGCCGTGTCCTGGCCTATGACGACGCTTTTCATTTACCTTCACTGTCCCTTCAGCTTCCACAAACCAGCGTCTCAGCATAGCCTGGATCTGCCCATCAGTCAGCTCAGGATTAGCATCATGGATCTTCTTTTTGACCACATCTTCTAGAAGAAGACGTCTTAATCTCCAGTAGAAGAAGGTACGGGAAGTTTTCCAGTCCAGAATGTCCTGCCCAAGACATAAGTGGAGAAGGAGAAATGAGTGAGGGACAACATTTACAAGGAGAAATATGTATCTGCCTTATTCCCAATGGCAAAGAAAACACTTGCACTCATTATATACTTCGTTGTACCGCTTGCACTAGAGAATTACAAAGACTCCCGTGTCTGAGCTTTGAGGACTTCCACCCTGTCATACCATTCAGTCCCCAGAAGCTACATCCAGCCTCCTCTGTCTACCAGAAGTCTGCTCCTTTCTGCAAAGAGAGGCACAGCTCCCCAGATTGAGCAGCACATACCAAGACACTCATATCCAAGGGGAGAGGGAACCAGGAAAATCTTATCAGCCAGGGTTCAAACCCTGGCACAACAGCAGCCCTTCCCATCGCGGAGGGTCCCCACCGGTTCAGACTCGCCACCTGCCCTGCCTTCCCCTCCTGCCAGGGCAGACTGCAACGTGCTCTCGGGGGTTTTCACAGCTACCAGCGAAGCCTAGAAAACGTGGGGTCTTGAACGGACACGGATCAGGTAGAGGTGCTAGAAAACGCGACGTGCTTGTCTTCTGGGACCAGAAAACAGCTGGCGGGTGGAGAGGGTTTGCCCCGGTGGCAAGAGTTGTTGGGGCAGAGGATTATTTGCAAGCCCGCAGGCTGCCCCCAGCAGCAGCTTGCCCCACTGAGACTGCCATTCCCCATGTGTCAAACCCTCCAGCGACGTCCCCAAGGCAAGCTCCATGATACTCACAGTTATGGCACCCTTCTCCTGCATCCGGCCGGGTGTGTCGTGCAAGTCAGCAAACTGCATGGCTACCTGGTGGTAAATGGGAATCAGGAATTCCTCCCGCTCCTTCAGCTTGGTCTCCAGCTCTTTGCGGTCAGCAGGGCTCAGCTCGGGGGTACCTGCAAGCAGGCACAGCCACACGTCAGAGACCCCTGACAGGGTAAAGCAGAGGGGTGTGCAAAGGACTGCTGCACGGAGGGAAGGCGAGCAGCTCCGGACAGTCCCGAGGGAGAATGGAGGTTTCTTCTCTTCCTGCGTACAGGTGAAACCCAGACTGCATTTGGCCAGGACCAACTGCAGACCCTCAGCTCCCAGCAACGCCAGAGTCTTGAGTCAAATGTAAGTGTTCCAGCCCAGATTTCCTGCCACCAATATTCAGGTAAGAGCTTCGAAGGAGTTTTCACCGTGGAAACTCCGTTCCATTTAAATGCCAATGAGCTGAGCCATCAATTAAGTGACATTTACTGGACTTACTCCTAAAAAAGAATAATGTCCCAACACGCAGTTCATTTAGCAAGAAACGTGGACAATGTAAAACCACCTACACAATTTCAGGCTTTCCTGCAGGCTGGTTCCTGCCGGTAGCTGTTAGAGCCACTGCCTCATTAAGGAAAACACACAAGTTACGCTAGAGATGCCAAAACCGCTCACGTTCAGTTTACCAGTGATCAGCACACACCAGTCTCAGTCACAGACTACCATGATGAACAAGAATAAAACTGTGTCAAGAAGATAATGTCCTGTGGAGTTCATAATTTTTAATTTATTTTAAAGCATTCAGCTCAGATAAAATTAACTTTGATTAAAACAAAAACACGCATTAAACAGTTTCTGATTAATTTTGGAATTGACTGACCCAAACTAAGCCGGGCAAGGGGAAACACATCGTGCTGCGGAGACACGTTGCAGCTCCTGCCACGTCCGCAGCAGAACAAGGTGCTCCTCCCCACAGCTGCCCCTTTATCAAACCAAGAATGTAAATCCCCTCTTCTCCCTGTAACAGGCCACAGGGAGCGTAACCGTAAGTGCAACTCCCCACTGAACCTGCAGCAATTTACACCGGGTCAAAGTTGGCCCAGAAGTAGGTCGATGCTTCTACACAGCCTCACCGACACATGTGCAAGAGGTCCTTGTGCAGAGGCAGAGTATTTAGAGCCAATCTTAGTTCAATTTAAGCAAAGATTGCAATCTGAGCCAAATTATATGGTACTGTATATTCTGCTGAGTTGTGCCATTTTTTAACCTCCCACCCACACCAGAAGCTCTGGTTGCAAGTTCACGGCCTCAGAGACAGCTGCCTCCCATCCAGCCTCCCCTTTTAAAGCTGAGGTCGCTGGCAATCTGAAGCCGGGTCATGGACAAGTCTTGCTCCAAGCACCGGTGGGTTGTAACACGCAACTGTCCATTCAAATGTTAATATAACCACCCGTGCGCCCGGGAGACACGCAAGCATGATTGCGTTTCGGGGTGGAGGGGGAGCCGAGAGCTAAACCAAGGAGGTGTCCTGCCCCACGGCACAAGAAGTCAACTGGAGAACCTGGAACAAAAGCTGGCACCGCGATTCAGCCGGACAACAACGCTCCTTTCCTTGCTCTCTCGTAGCCCGAGTAGCACAACTGCATTTTGTGGTGTGTGAACACCACCAAGCTTTTTTTGTTTTTAATCTTTATTGTTTGCGAAGGAACGTCAATGGGGTCAAATGCAGCATCTACCATTACACCAACAGCTATTGTTGAACTGTCACACGTCCAGGCTGGGTGACGTGGAAGGCAATGGCTGGGCAGAGGCAGGAGGACAGCTGAGCAATGGGGGTCCTCAGCAGCTCCACGGCCACCGTCCAGTCTAAAAACAGCAGGCTCTGGAATCGCAGCAGGAAGACAAGGCAATACAAGTCCCCCGCAACAAAACCAGATGAAATTAGCAGGCAGAAGCTTTCGAAGAACCCCAACAAGAGGGAACACCTTCACACAGCGCAAAATCACGTGGTAGGAACCATTGCCGTAAGGAGGGCCTGAGTACCAGAAGTACAAACGGGCTCACAGAAAGCGATCCAGCAAATTCATGCACGGAAAGTCCACCACAGGCAGATATGAACCTGCTCTCGGGAAGCCTCTAAACCGCAGGACTGCTGGAAGCTGAGAGGGCACCCTGGGAAAAGCATCACATCACGTTTGCAGGACGCTCCTCCTCTTTCCCCGAGCACCCACGGCTGACCTCCCGCAGACACGATGATCCAGGGCCGGTGGACCAAAGGGCCGAGTACCCAGCGGCCTCACCGGCGGGTGCAGCACCGCAGCAGCCCACGCACAGCACCGTGACACCGGGGCTTTGGCTCAGCCCCACCTCCAGGGGCCCGCTGCATGCAGGCCCTGTTCTTTCCTACGTCGCACTACCTGTGTTTTCGTTGCCTTCCAGAGTTTCTTTTCCAAGTCAGAACAGGTTTAAACGCGCGCACGCACGCACATTTCCAAGCCACAAGCCAGCCATACAATGGTTCTTTCTAGGGAAGGAATGTTTTTATGTGCCTACCAATATAAATGTTACCTAACCTATCAAATGCTAGTGAGAAGGTTTTAATTAAGAGAAGCTACTGTTATAACCTTCAGAATAAAAAATTATCTATATTTATCCATGTTAAAATCACAGGCTCCTACACCTCTCAGTTTTAAATGGCAATGCATGCACTTAAGCCAGCGACGCTCATGTATTCTGGCCTATCTGCCACACTCGCGGTGTACAGCCAAACCAGCCAGGCCCAATAATGATTTAGGTGAGATTAACAAATATGTCAATGTCTATTTTCTGCTTAATTTAAAAGCAGCGTCTATAAAGATTTTTGACTTCTGAACCCTGTTCTCCTGGAAGAAAGAAGGTAACAATGAGGAGGGGGGATAAAGAGTGATTATCCCATCATCGATCGTTTGTCAGGAGCATTTCTTATTCACTGGACTATTGTAAAAAGCTAAGCTCTCGATCAATCCTGTAAGCCCCCTGTACAATTAAATATCTTGGAATAGTTTTCTTTCTTTCCTAGTCAGATCTTGAGGCCTCGGGGTTTTTCAGAACGCTGGGGCTTTATTTATTTATTTCTCGGAAAAAGAAGCCTCCTTCTGCAAATCTCACACTGGTAAGGAGAGGGGAGTTAAAATATGGGATTCCTTTGCTCTAAAGGTACTTGACAGTTAATGAAACTGTTAAAGTTTAAATCATAGGAACATTATAGACCTCGAGGTATGGATCGGCTACTAATCAATAGAGAAACAAAAGAAGCAGCACTCTGAGACGGCCACATTACAATGCAAACACCACGCGTAGAGGGTTTTGGCATGCAGGTGGGGCACGCAGGTAAGACAAGACGACAATTTAAAGGAAGAAAGAACATGTGTGACCTTCCTAACTTGGCAGGCAGCACAGGACACTTTCTAAGCCAGCACTCTTAAGTGCCATAAAATGTCACATTTATCTTGGAATGCAGTTTGCTCTGCAGTCTCCAAGTACACTTATATCTATATATAGTGCTGGCATGATCGCAGCCATTG
>NW_010560717.1:271-1271 GCF_000687285.1 Phaethon lepturus | reverse complement strand
GATGGGAAGAGGCCAGGTAAATGTCCTCATCTGTCTCTCAACACCTTTAAAGCCGACCCGCCGTGCTAAATGCACCAAGACCTCTTCATTCTACACCATCTTTTCTTTAATTCTTGTTTTGATCAACAGCAAAACTGCCTTCAACAAGTTGAAAAAATGCCCTGGGGAAGCAACAACATTGGGGCTACCAAAAAAGTGTCTCTTCTGACATCGAAAGAGCAGTGGCGCGGGTCTCACCAAAACGCCCTTCACCCTACAAGAATTCTGCATGAACAGCAGGCAAGTGATCGCTCCTTGCTGAAACCCTCCACTCAAACATACCCAGTTAAACCTATAAAAACTGGTTTAAAACGACACCTAAAAAGTATTTCACCTAAAACGTTCCCAAATAGTTCCTGGAGGAAGCTGGCAGCTTGTGCCTGCCTCTCCCCGCCATGGCCCACCCCTGGCCCGTGCCCACCGCTGCCGTCTCTCCGCAGGGCGATACCAGCCTCCCCATCCAGCTGCTTACAGCCTGGCTTTCGGGGTCACAAACTCTTTCTTCCGTGTGCTACAGCCCGTAACAGTCCCCCAAACCTCAGGCAGGGGCTCTCAGTGCCGCGGTGGCACAGAGCAGCACACGCCAAGATCTGTGGTTGCCAAAACGAGCCCTTTAGCCACCCTGCAGAGCAGCGCTTCGCGGCCGCCGCAGCAGGGACGCGCACGCATGCTTTACAGCCGGCGATCGCGGAGGAAGGCTTCCGAGGAGTCTCCCTCCCCGCACAGACAAATGGAAAAGCTGCCGCAATAAATCCACGGAGAGTCCTCTCCTGTAAAGCGCTCCGATACTGGCTATCAATTTATACTCCTCTCCAAAAGTTAAGGGAAAGCATCACGGCAGGGAAAGCTACACCTAAACTATTTTGATTTGTGTCCCATTAAACAAAACACCTCCCCTGATGTAAGCCTTGTCTCCGAGCGTCCCCCCGATGTATGAGCCTGGCGGAGGGAGCCGTCGGCA
>NW_010560717.1:0-240 GCF_000687285.1 Phaethon lepturus | reverse complement strand
CCCGGGCGCTGCTGTGGTGGCGGGGCGGGGCCTGCCTTTAATAAAGTTCCTGCCAGACGGAAACGGCTCAGCAGGACCATGAATCACGGCTTCCCATAACATTTAGTAGCGAAGTGCTTTTTTTAAATATGACCAGTTTAACAGGTTAGACAAAATGACTTCAAGAAATGTTATTGTAGGTTCCCTCTGATTGCAGAAAGCCAGGCAGCTTCTGAATCAATTTGACGGTTTATGGTTTCT
>NW_010560716.1:0-1009 GCF_000687285.1 Phaethon lepturus | reverse complement strand
CGGCCAGTGCAGGTGCGAGGTCTGGGGCTGAACCCCCTGCGAAGGAAACAGCGGTTTAATGCAGGCTCCAGGACTATCACCGGATCCCACGTCCAGCCCCTTGCTTCTCCTTTTCAGCCCCAAAGCCCTTTTCGCTTTCGTTTCACTTTGGTTTTACCTCCCGTCTGCCTGAGACCCGGCGAGGTATTTGCTTCAGGGAAACCGTCTGCAGCAAGCATGTTTGAACAGCTTCTCTACAGGGCCAGGTATTTGGTTTATAGATACAGAAAAACCCCTCCAACCCTAAGCAAACATATAGGTGCCGGTCACTTCATGGAGAGGTGTCCCGCGCAGAGATACCCCATCGTCTCCTTCCTCCTTAGTGCCTGCAAAATGAAGCGGTGGCTTCGCTTGACGCAGCCGGGAGAGGCGGGGGGGTTATTTGAGAGGGATCGGATGCATGAAAGCGAGAGCCGAGGTAGATGCTGAGCTTCAAGGCAGCTTGGGATGAAAGAGAAGCTGAAATCTCATGGAAAAACACTGGGGGGAAAAACTGTTCTTGCTTGAAAAGACTTGATGAAGATGCCAAGCGGCTCCCATAGGGGTTTTCCTTCACCCTGTGTCGCTGCATGCCTGAAGCATCCTTCCCCGCACCTCTGTCCTCGGGAGTCTCGTTGTTGCAGGAGGACAAGCGTCTCGCACGGCAGGGGACGGCCAGCCATGCTTTCGGGCAGCAGTGGAGCCCTTTGGCTCCCCGGTTTTTTTCCCGTTCTGCCACAGCCGCTGTGGGGAGCGGGGCTTGGGGTGCCCCAGTGTACCAAGAGACCCACAGAGGGGCTTGGCCCTGAGCCCCACTCTCTGCTTTTAGGGGTAAATCTGCTTGCTTTTTGGGTGTGAAAATGCAGCGGGGGATCAGCTGTCTCTGCTGAAGCGTATCCTTCAGCCAGCGGGAGTTGCAGGAGGAGATGGCCGGGAGCGAAGGACGGAAGAGCCTGGAGCAGACCTGGAGGGAAAAGAGCCTCCGAGCAGC
>NW_010560715.1:0-29719 GCF_000687285.1 Phaethon lepturus | reverse complement strand
GGCCCGGTCGTGGCCCGCGTTTTCTGGCCGTGCGAGAGGGCTGAGGCGGTCTCATCCGGACTTGGCGTCGCCTTTCGCGCTTGTTGCTTCAACCGTCCCTGGTGGGTGGAATAATGGTGTCGGCTGGGATCGCCCTGTGCCGCCGCGTCAGGCAGAACTGGGCCCGTGAGCCAGGCCGCAGTTGTGCGGGCGGTGCTGGCCGCGACGGTCAGGGAGTAGCGAGCACAGGGAATGGTAGCCAACGAGGGCGGAGTCTTGCCGGAGCAGCGTAAACTGTTTGGATGAGCTCCGAGGGCACACTCGCGTTACCGCGACAGGCATATCTAAGATGACCGGCGTAGAAGCTGCCTGTAGTCTTTGCCGTGGCTTCCAGATGAAGTGGAGCACCATGCTGCATTGTGCAATGACAGTATGGTAACAAATAAACGTAACCCTGGGACGGCAGCTACTCCCTTTTGGACGCTTCACCCGAGTGATATCTTCTAGCATAAATTAATCAACAGTAGTTAGCAGTTTATCAGATAAACTGTGAGCTAGTAAGAGAACTCTTTGCCCAATTACTATACTTTCCTTGCTGCCACATGCTTTTAATGCATTAAAGGTGTTATTATCCCAAACACGTTCAGGATTAAATAAGCCTTATTGCTTTCTGACACAAATAAGGACAGTTGTGAGAGATGGTGACAATTTGGCAGATCAGAGATAGTAAGGAGTATCAATAGGCTTTCCTAATATGTGGTGTAATGATGGTAGAGACCTCCCAGGTTTTTTTATTAACAGTCATCTGCAATGAAGTATTGGTAAAATTAATTCACTCTCAATTCAGATTGATAAAATACATTTGCATTTCAATGGCTTTTTAGAAGTAATTTGCTAGCAGTATCCTAGCTTGATAGCTAGTGAAAATGAAGAATTTAAACTATATATGTTTAAATTGTCATGTATCATATAGATAATAGGCTTTTTAGCCCTTCCCACCAACATCTTCTGCCAGTAACAATCCTGTCCATTTCAGGACTTTTGTATACAAAGCCATAACTTAAGTGTGAGCCTTCAGCTAGCAACTCAGGCAGAAGACAATAGCAGCTGTGTAAACTTGTCTGACAGTGGAAGGCTGTTTTGACTAATGAAGGCAAAAATTTGGGATGTGAGACCTTAGTCTGAGACATGAATAGGAAACTTGCAGTTACAGAGCATTCTACCTCACAAGCTTGAGTCTTGCAGTTTACCAGGTCTGATGTCTAGTGCTGCAAATGCAGTAGAAGACTTCTTTGTGGACATACGCAGACCTAAAACATCTGTAGAAATCCATGCTGTTCTCTTTTGAGCCTCTAAGTAGAAGTCTGCTCAGCTCTGATTTTCTTGTTTCAGGCAAATGTAACTGAATATATCGTATAACAATTTCCATTTCTCCTTTTTCACACTGCTTGTACCTTGCTTTGTATAATTCTTGCTCTCATTCTGATTGTTTTAGAAATAAGGTTGACCAAGAACTGTGAAAAGATGGCATCTGTGCTCCAAAATGTGAAGGCAACAATGGCCTGGCGGAAACACCACCTCCTAGCTGACTTCGATGAGAATGAGAGCCCTGTACCTGACAAATTCAAAAGAAGGGCGGCTTTGAGTTCTCTCAATACCATCCGCATGTCTCTAAGGAAGCGAGCACCATTAAAGCAAGTAGAGTTGAATTTTCATAAGACCGTAACTTGGGAAAGTCTGGAAGCAAGACAGAAGTGCCAAACTCTTCAGAGTATTAAAAGAACAGCAAAAAATGCTTTTGGAACAGTGTCCCAGGTACTTTGCCTTTGCAGGGGAGTGTGGATAGAGCTTAGTTTTTGTTTCAACTTCAGTACTAAGATTTCTGGACTCTGTAGAAAATGCTGTATTACAGAGAGTCTATACCATCCACTTGCACACTGTAATGGTTGTCTCATAGCTACTAACTAGTAAAATCTTTAATATCCTTGTTGAAGTATAGACAGGCAAATCATGTATCTGGTAGAACAAGGAAGAAGGTGAAAAGAAATATGAGACATAGATTCATCAAAACTTTTATTTTATTACTAAATAAATGCTTTTCCCCTACTGTATTTCATCATCTATTTCATACATGTATTTCATCATGGCAGACCAGCAAGGAGGCAAGTGGGTAGAGACTGCCATTGCTTGCAAAGAATTGTTTGAGAAATATGTACTGCTTTTGATTTATTTAGTTTTTTACTCCTTTTCCTGTACCCATACATGGTATAGCATGTTCTTCATTATAGTCAATCTAAATTTGGACTGTCAAAAACCACTAGATGGTAGCAGGGTAGTAAACTCAAGCTTGCACTTCCATTTGGTGGAGACCTGTGATTTTAACCATATCAGTTATATGTTAGGGAGACTGGCTCTTTCCTGCATAAAAGCAGCAGGAGCTGTTCCAGTGTCTGCTGAAGTCCTTAACAAGTTCCAAGGATTGGGGGAGCAAATGATTCCTCCAACGCAAATGGGTACAGAGGGTTGAGAAGTATTCATGCCAGACTAAACCTGATATGAGAATGAAAGCTAGGGATTCAGCTCAAATATTCCTTGTTTCAAACTCTAAGCTGATTGAGTTAATTTAGCATAACGTCTGCCTAATGCTTATTTCAGAAAATACAGAAGTCTTGCCAAAGCCCAGTACACTCCATGGTGACCTTTCCAGCTGAATCCATTAGCAGAAACTCTGCAACAAGTTCTACCAACAAAAAAAGTACTACACCTCAAACCCTTTGCCATAAGAAGAGTGTTACTCCAGCAGCCAGTTCCAAAGGCACCCCAAGATCCAGCAAAAAAGCCTTGATTGGGCCAACAAGGGTGTCAGAACATAGAGAATGGAGGGATTTCTCATCCTGGCTTGGTAAAGATACTGTCTCTCTCCGGAGATCAAGAAGAGCAGCAGCACTGAAGAGCCCTTATTCATCCCCTACTCCTGCCAGCAGAAAGATGTAAGCCATATTCTTTTGTAAACTTTTATTACTGTGATTACAGCAGCTGGCAAGGTGAAAGGCAAGATAGGAAGCTTGCTATCCTATTCCCCTGAAAGGGTGTGCTGTTCAAATAGTCGAGTGGTTACAGGTTCCTGTATAGACAGGGACTGAGCACTACATAAAGCTGAAACATGAAACTTAATTTTGTGCTGTGACAAGAACTTTTTTTAAAATCACTCTTCCACTGGGTCAGTTTATGTTTCTCAGCACCAGTCCCCTCAGACACACCTGAGTTCTTTGCTGATGCTGTTCTGGTAAAGAAAATTGCTCTCAATGCATCTCACTCCTACTTAGAGCTAACTTTTCCAAAGTTGCCATTTGTATTGCAAAGATACCTGGAATAGCTCTGCTTATGCTGAGGTCTTAATAGAGAGTAGAGAGATTCTTGCCCCAAAGATTTAACACAAATTAGATAACAGGTTGTGAACTAGGGAAATACTTCATAATGCACACATAGGTTTTTGTTTTGGGCAAAGTCACATGAGAAATGTCAAAACTAGAAGCTGAATCCAAGCCTCATGAATCTGAACTCAGTGTTTGAACTGGAAGATAGCTGTCAGGGATGAATGGAGGTGTGAAGCAGCTGGTCAGTGGAATTAAGAGCATGACTGCTACAGCCCTAAATTTCTCTGGGTAAAGTCTGGAGGTAACTAGAGTTGTTACTGCAGAGATGGAGGCTTGGGCAGTGTCACCTAGTCAGTCTGTCCTGTTTGATCTTTAGTAATGACCATTCTGTTTGCAGAGAGTTTGACTGCGAATTGGAGCTGGTCTCCTCAGGGATTTGCCAATTGAAGCGTATCTCCCAGGCGTTTGATGATGCCGTTGTGCAAGAGGAGAGGTAAATACCACTAACTGTCCCTCAACTTTTAGCAACAGGTTACTTCCCACTCAAATGTTGCCAGCTGCAGGCTAGGTGATCCCTGTAATTCAGGATGAGGAATAGTTTCAGAACTTTCTCAGCTGTAATGTAGCAGAGCCTTCCTTTCTTCAAGATACCTGTGCAGATTAAATCTGCAGTTGGACTTGCAGCTTCTAAAACCTGTCAAATGCTCTTCTTGTCTTCAGGTTTCTTGATATGGAAGTCAGATTTTTCCCAGCAAGAGCTTGTGTGAGAACAGCACCTCCCTGCCTCTGTCTAAAGGAGGTGCCAATCCAGGAGTGGGAAGAGAATCCCATTGCGCTGACACAGTCATTGGTGCCTGCACATTTATAAGACAATCCTTTTATTAGGTAGCATTATGTTAACAAATAGCCCATGGTACCCATAACTCAAATTTAGAGGATGCAGAAGCCTCTTATACAACACCTTGGCTAATCCATGAGGTAGTAGGCTGCTGTGTTTGTAAAGGTTATGTCTTTCTGAATTAGACATATTAAGACAGTAAAAACTAAAGGTCAGAAGTCTCATCACAGGGCAATTCCCTAAGCCTCTTCCTCTCTTAGAACACTCAGTGTCAAGCACCTAAAATCCTCTAGAGACAGATTAGCATTAAGTACTTTTATCTACAAAGAGGTAAGGGCTTAAAAATCCTACTTCATTCAAAAAATTCCATTTTTATGCATTGAACCATTTCTAGATAACTACATAGGTTAAATCTTGTATTAAGTTAATGATCATATCCATTGAAAGTTCACTAAATCTCACTCCTAATATTCTCCCATCTGCTAGTGATATGACAGTTTCTCTCATTCGTAACTGAAGATAGTATCAACCAGGTAAAGTAGTCGTTCACTTACCTTATGTATAGTTGCATGCATTTATGGGGAGAAAACCTGCTGTTTGGAGAGAGAAAGGCTTATTAACTCATGCTTCTTTAAAGTATTATTACGTGGAACCACAGGGTTCTTCCCTCATAGTCACTGTGGCTGTCTCTGCTACAACAGATCATTGTGCAGTTGTAAAACTTCACCTCTACATTGTGGATTAGTGAAACCTTGTGGGTTCACAATGAACTGGTAAGTCAGGCTTCTATGCAAACAGCAGCTTTTCTCATCCCAGACCGGAAAACTACTGGTACTAATGTCTTTGTCACTTGACCTCAGTTCTCACTGATTACTAATGAAGATCACAAAGCATGACAGAACAGACTATTACCCTGAGCTGTCTAATTTTACAGCCTTTCTTTTCCATCCCTAGCATTGTCTTAGCAGTTAATACCATGCTATCACAATAACAGCAGTCGATACCTGTATTGCTGGCATTTTTAAACATGGCAATTGTACCTAAGTGAATGGGAACAGGAATTATTTGCTCTAAGTTTCTAAACATCACTTCTAGTGTCAATTCATTGAGCCATTACCAGGTAAATGCCTCTATTACCTTCACTGAGATCTGTATTGTGACATTAATACCTTTACCCATTATGTTGGAACTGTTCCTTTTGTTGTAGGGAAAGCTACATTTTGAATACTGTGTTCTATTTTTGCAACAAAGATACGTGTAAGAAGTTGATTGCTGTAACATTTCAGGAAAAATGACAGCAGTTTCAAATGCTTATCTGAAGCTTTAGTGATGTGTACTGCTTCCACTAAGCAATTTGGTCCAGTTCTCCTGCGTGTGTAGATGCATACAACGTGCTCTGTCACGGGCTGGTTTGTAGGTTGCCTACTGGAGTAATTGTGAAAAACTTTTTTGGAAGTGCCCTTACAGTTTTGCCTATGACTTTCTTTTCTGGTATCCAATGGCCATGAGTTTTACTGTTACAGCTCCCTTTTCATATTTTCCATGATGAAACAAACCTTGATCTCAAACTGCTTATAGTTGCCAGCTCCATGTATTAGTCTAGTATTTTTAATTTTAATGAATTAGATGGTATCACAAGAAATGCTCCTGTTGCTAGTTAAATTATTGCAGTAGCCAATTTGTGTACTGCCATTTATGGTCACTGAAGGTAACAAATACTTTCTTGCTAGTGTTTAGAACTGTTATATTATACAGTGAAAGTGTACAGGTCCCAGACCTCTTCTTTGTTCCCGTCTAGCAATTTGTGGGACAACCAGTTAATTAACCTTACTGACTTCATGCTGCTAACAGCAGTTGTCTTATTCTTCTGCAGGCAACACGCAATATCAAACTACTACTATCTAATGACACAAAGCTTACAGTCTCCGTGCCGATCTCGGAAACTTTCTCAAGCTATCAGAAGGCGAGCAAAGAAACTCCATCAAGCACTTGGTACCTAAACAGAGATGGCTGCAACTATTGTTTATGAGTATATATATAAAGGAGAGCTCTATGTAGCACTTGAAAGGGTACACTCTATATATTGAGCAAGCTATTACATATTATAATCTTTCTTGACAAAGCAGCTCAGGACTTCCCTTCCCTTGCTTTCTCTTTTCAAGTGAACAGGCCAATCAAAATTGTACCATGGTGTATTATCTCCTGCTGAGATGAGGGACCATCTTAAAAGTGATTGTTGTAAGATAGTAAGTATTTTGAAAGTTATGTTGAACTGAGCAAGGGTCACAGACTTATGAAGGGTGATCACAGGTAACAGTAGTATTTAGACTGGTATCCAACTGCCAGGAGTTTTAGTACAAGTACTTTGCATACTAAAAGTACTGGTCCATTATTTTGAAAGCCTAACAATTTTTTTCTATATACAAACAACGCAAAAATTAAGCATCATGTTTAACTGGAAGTTAATGAAACAGTAGTGGCTTGTTTGAGTTCTGACCACAACTGCCATTCCAAGGCAACACGTTTCTGTGGAGTCACACCACAAGAGAGGAGCCACATTAGGACTCTAACTCACAGCCTTAAGGATTGCTGTTAGATTAGCCTAACTAATCCTATCTTAAGTAGTTGGGCTCTAGACAAATCAGAGCAACATTGTAATTTCTTGCTGCTGCTTTAATTACCATCTTGAAAGTTGAGTTAAACATTGCTTTTGTACTAGAACATGTCTTTTAATTATACACAGAAATTGGTTACTACAATTAATGTAGTCTCTTACAATTACTGTTACTAGCTAATATCACAGTGCAGGTATTTTATTTGATGAAGTATACTAAGCATTTGATACTTTTTTTAAAAAAGTAATTAGAAGTAAAATACAGGTAGTGTTCATTTGACAAGCCTTTTTTGGTAGGTGAGATTCAGTTTAGCAAAGTTTAGTTTTTCAAACTAAAGCAAAGATTTCTCAAGCTTCTAGAATGCAACACCAGGGCTGTTTTCCATGGTAGCAGCTTTGTGCAGGCTTTTCAGGTTACATACACTCTCAGATGAACCTTCAAACAAAAGACTGATTTGGGAAACTTCTCTACTTGATAATTTTTAAGATGCACATGTAATTTAGTAAAACTGGAACTACTAAAATTTTAATGGTATTGAGTATAAATAGGGGAAGCAGTCCTGTTCAATTCTGATGTATCTGTAAGCATCGAGTTTAAACTTGCTTCCAATTTTTCTTTTTTCTTGTCAAACCAGGTTGTTTTAAAATACTGAAACTATTAATGAGGCCTGGAAACATGACAACAACCCTGACTTCCATGCTTTCAGATGACTGAGGGCTTTAGCTTCTGTTATTTCTTGATGTAGTTTTTGTGTGTGTTTGTGTTGTGGGTTTTGTTGGTTTTTTTAACCACCTTTCTATATGGAACAGTAGCTTGAAGTTATTCTTTGCATCTACTGAAAATACTTCTATAAAGCTTTCACAAAGATGGTGTCTCATTACTGAAATATTTTCATATATGACTTTTCAAAAGGAAGGATGCTTGGAGTTTTGTGAAGAGTCAACCTCTGATCTAAGTATTATTTCAGATGTATTAAAACAGCCTCTATTTATACTGTTTCCACTGGCTACTAGGACATGTACAATGATGATCTAATACTACCCACATCACAGGTAAGAAAAATCAGTGACACTCTTTGCTTAAAGGCAAGGAAGGTTTTATTTAAGTGACTGATCTGTTATAAGATTTTAAAAACCACCTCACATCAAAATCTATACCAGTTGTAGAAATCTTACTTCTTATTTCATATTAAGAAATTACTGTACATTTTTAAATCTTTACAAGGCAGCCATTAGAAGTATAAACATTTGTCACCAGATAGAACCTTCTCACTGACAGACAATATTTAAAAGTATGCACTTAATAAAACTATAGACTGAAAGAACATGTACAATTTCAAGTTTCCTTGTATGAATTCAGTTTTAAGTGGACTCTCCCCTTCCCTTCCCCACAAATACAAAAAATAAGTTATGCAGAAGGCTTAGGGGTTCTGTGAGAGAACTGCCATTCTGGGCCCTTACACCAGTCCTCCTAGAATAACCTTATCTTTAAAGCTTGCAATCTTCAAATTATGCTTCAGTGTTGTAATCTCTGATATACCATCTACCAGCACATCACAGTAAACCTGCCTCTGTCTTCCCCCTAAGAAGTTCTGTACATCCTTACAAATGAGAAACGAACTATCAAATTTGTTCCATGTTCCCCTATCCCCCACAATTATATCCAGTTTCAAAGGTACCTTATTGAGATAAATACAAATAGAGGGTAAACTGTAATCCCCTTACCTTGGGCTTGAACTAAAATGAAGAAAAGAGGAAATATCAACCTGACTTCAATTCCAGAGTCCATGGCACAGGATTCTAGCTGCTCCGGGCCCTTTCTCATCTCTGAAAAAAAGAGCTCTTTTCATCCAAAAAAATGTGTTATTACCTCCATTTTTTATGGGAGACTGACTTCAGGATCATCTGTAGGAGCCTATATTTATACTTGAGTGATTAAACATCATAGAAGTCAAATTACCTTGTTAAACCCACAATTTATGCTGAAGCTATGAACATGGGCCATGAAGAATCATTGCTCTTAGAGAAGCTGAGGAGGTAAGTTGGAAAGTTTTGTGGTTTGGGGAATTCTGTTCCTGTACCAGCTCCGGATGAGAATGTAAAGTGCCACTTTCTCCCCTGCATGCCTGAAATGAACAATTCAATGCAGAAATCTTGAGTTCAGATACCATATCTCAAGCTTTAATCAGAAAAATTAATTATGAAATTGCAGAGTACAATCTCTTCTCTCCATTATTAAGCCAGTGAGCTTATTAAAAAGGTGTTCATTCTCCAATCATCTAGTACTTTTATGGTGTACTCACCTTTCTGTGGCTTAGATCCAAGACGGGGGTGGGGGACACACACAGGAAAAATCCTATCTGTTCAGTAACAATTGTTGCACTTAAATTTTTTAAACCTGAAACTACCTAGTGGTTTCAGGTATTAATAAAAACATTTATCAAATTTAAGACAGGAAACAGTATAGAAAGAAGGACAAATTTCTTTTTTTTTTTTCTTTCTAAATTTATTCTGTGAAGTACATGATGATACTATAGAACTAAGTATTGGGGATTTGCTTAAATACAAACGTTGGTAGTGCCCTGGCCTAAAGACTGCAATGTACAAATGAGACAACTTTTTCACTAATGATGGCAAACAAAGGTTATTTTGCAGAATGGTGGAGCTTCCAGATGAACTGTCATTGTTCTGCTTATTTTAATATTAGATTAAGGTGGGTCTTTTTTTCTCTAGTTTACCAATAGCTCCACTTCTACTAAATAAAGTTAAAACTTTCACTCGTTATGAAGTGACTTCCCCAGGTACTAGAGGAACAGGTAAAGTAATCTTTAAGAATTAAGACTATTTTCATGTAAACAAATCAAAATGGCAGCTCTCATGAACCCCAATAAACAAGAAGAATTATCAATGCCATGTCATTTTTACACCTAACAAAATTTTATGCTGACTAGATACAAACCATGCCACAAAACTAAACAAGAGTACTTTGGTCAAGCAAGAATCTGTTCCAAGAGCACTAGTGTATGCAAACACTTAACAAAAAAGTTACTCAAACTAAGCAGATTTGGATCAACATCACTATTCAGGTCTGTGGAATACTCTGCACTCTGTATACAGTATCTTTTTTTCAAACTTACCTAACTAGACAACAAAATTGAATAAACAGCCATTGCTGTGTTTGTGTTTTGGTTTTTTTTTTAGTATATTGGTTACAAAATTGCTTGAAAGCAGAACTAAAACTTCACTTCAGGTGTCTTCGAACAGTTACACACGCATACACATACAAAAACAAAACACCGCAGTTGTAAAGGTGTGTGTTCACAGTATCTCATCTCAGATTAAGTCTACCACTGCTATTAATCACCACCATTTTTTAACAGTAATTTAAAACTGGATCCATACTAGCAGGGCAAAGAAGAAAATGCTTCTAACTGTGGCCTACGTTGCACTGACTTGTACTGCTGCTTTCGCATCCACTGGAAGAACAGTTCTGTGTTTTGCAGTTTCACTTATGCTTCCTCCATTCAGCAGGTTAAAAGAATGTGCTTTTCTGTAACAGACTGGAGGCACTAAAGGTGCAGAAACTACTGATAAGTCTGTGTTCCTTGGGCACCCACCATTTGTGCCTGACTTCTCTGTCCCTTTCCCTTATGTGTATGCTTTAACACTTCCATAGCCTATGAAGTTTAAGTAAGTGCTGACTACACAGAGACTGCAGCAATGAGAAACTGCAATCAGAGAATAAGATGACTGTAGGCTCAAGCTTATCCTCAGCAAACGGCCTGCTTAGGAGGACTGATAATCCTGCGAAAGCACAAGCAAAACTGAAATCCAGTTGCAAACTGAATGCCTGTGAACCACTGCGT
Organism: Phaethon lepturus; assembly: GCF_000687285.1. NCBI lineage: Eukaryota > Metazoa > Chordata > Aves > Phaethontiformes > Phaethontidae > Phaethon > Phaethon lepturus. Next base: position 19,045 of record NW_010560715.1, on the reverse strand, counting down.
CCAGTTTCATGTGAACAAAGCGTATAACTGAAATGTTTTAAGAGAAAACATCATTGAAATATTATGCTATAAAACTAGTGATACTAGTGATTCATCAGGCAAACCTCTAGATCACCCCAAGCACAGTGGCAGGCAGGACAGGAAAAAAAAGCCAGTTCCACATGCATGAGGTGCCCAGCCACTGCAACAGAGTATTTGCTGAACTGCCAGCTTAGATGTGGGATGTCTAAAATCACACTCACCTTGTTCATACTTTCAGCTCCAACAGAAGTTAATTTAACATTTTAGTGGCAACTGGCTAGTGCTTTCAAAACAAATGCATCTGGCATCTGATGTTTCAGAAGATCAGCTTCTAATTCACATGAAGCCTTAAGCTCCGAGCTAATGCCTGTATCACTGCCAAAGTGCTCAAGCTGGAGGCATGTGATCAGGAGATAACCGTTTCTATCCCTGAGCAGTAAGTAGTGTAGGAATTATGCAAAGGCTACATGAGCTCTCATATATTGTAAGAAATGAAGTTAGGGAAAATATTTTCAGCTTGATTTCAATACCATGTGTAGAAACTTTGAAATTGTTACCACTCTAAATCATGTGCGCGCACACACACACGCACACATTTGTTCTACTACTATTAGCTCACAATATTCTTAAGAGAAGCCAACACAGTGACTACTGTAAAGGTGACCTAGTTATTAATAGAAATACACAAAATTAGGGTTTTCATGACACGGTACCCTGCAAAATGGCATTGTGTCTGCAAGAGTATGAGACAGACCTTAACAACGTCGGAGGTTTCTCTAACCTTGTGCTCAGATGCCAACTCCTTTAATACAGTCACAGAATTACACACAGATCCTTCTTTTGAAAGGAAGCAGGCCTTTCTACTACAGCAACTTATGAAATGAAAATTAGATTTTGGAGTCTCTTGGATGGTACAGGTAGATGGCTAAAGCAACACTAGCTTTGAACTTTGCAGCAGGAACAGTGATTTCTGTCAGGAGACATGCTACACAACACCCCGTGCTTAAAAAGGACTTTGCGATCAATCAATGCGGCTTTTAGGTTCCCTCAGCAAATCTAAAATTTGCCTAGTGACTTCCTCCCTCAAAAGCCTTGGATTTCCACGCCTATTTAAAACTAGCAAGCAGGAGCACACTGTGAACTGACTAGGGGGAGATGGAGTCTGGTGTACCTGTGCAATCTTGTCCTAGCTGCAGAGGACAGGAGAAGAAATGGACTATGTGCTGAGAATTAATTCACACAGTGGGCTAAGACAGAACACAGAATTATTCCTCCAAATTTGTGGATTAAAGAACTAGGTGGGATACTACTGGGAAAGTGTTTGTAAACCTGAAGACTGATTCCATGTAGCTGGCTGACTTGGCAACAGAGCATAAATCCCAGCCCTCAGTGATGTAGTTACCTGCTCCCAGTTAGTGCGAGCTACCAAACTTTTAATACTTTTCCTAAATCTTCAGCAAAGATTACCCCTCCCCTTAAAGGAAGCTTTACAAAAAACAAATTACTGATGTGCCAGAGTTCTTTCAGGAAGTTTGAAATAGGTAACTGACAGTCTTGCCAAGTAATGTCTAAAAAAAAAAAAAAAAAAAAAATCCAAGATCTCAATTTATAAGCTACTTTTCTTTGCTGCCTTTTCAGGCAAAAGCCACGTTAACCATGCCCTTCAAAAAGCACATGGAAACTTTTGGGCGAATAGGGAGCATAGACTTAGGTTTACTTCTGCACTGTCACAGTAGTTTTCCATCGCATGTCTTGTTTGCTTTACATGTCAACTTTCAAAACCATCAACCAACAGACTTGTTGAGACTGTTTCTGGTCTAGCTACAGCCTAGGAAAACCTGAAAGTAAGAGGGGTGGGAAGAGGCACAACACCCTCTCCAGGCCAACTCCCTGAAATTAAAAACAAACCAACCAACCTGAAAAAGAAATCTCCTATTGACTTCAAGGTTTCGCTGTGTCAATAGTCGGATTTTAACTCTTAAAGAACAGGGGTTTTAATGTGCACTTGTAACTTCATTGCAGATTCATAAAACATGCTTCAGTTTAGTCGAAAATTCTCGGTGAATTTAGTGCAGTGGAAGTATCTGCATGAACAATCTGCAAACTGCTACTATGTTAAACTAACTACAACACTTTAGAAATGTTACCACTTAGGGAAAATTTCACACACTTTACTTCTAGTAAGTTCATTGAGAGATCTGAGAGAAATTTAAATCAGTAGGAAAACATCTATTTGGCACCTGTAATTTGGCATGTCCATTCTTTGAAGCTCAAATGCTGCAATTCAGAATGTTACAGATTGTCTTAACACAGCAGCTGCTATAAAGCATGAAAAGGTAAACCATTTACCCACAGGAATTCCATTACATTTTTTTCCTCCTCCAGTGTAAAGATTCTAGTTAGAATAATGAAAAAAGTGATTGCTCTGAAGTTTGCAGATCCCTTAGTAAAAGGGTTCCCTTTAGCTTACCATCTTAGGATCTGTCCCTTGGACTGAGACGGTCAGAGCCATCTCCTTACTCTGAGTAGTTCACACATTTTGCACAGTCACCAAGTTCCACAAAACGATGTGATCTGTGTACACTTGCACATTACTTTGTATACAGCAACACTAACTGTGTCAAACTGTGGCAGACACACTTATTTCTAACACTAAGTTTTTATGATTTGGTTCATAAGTGGAGTTCTCCCCTTTACCTGATGTCCAGCACCTCACACAAACACGAGTGCCCATGTTGGGGTCTGTTGACCAACACCGGAAGCTGAAAGGAAATCTTGGGTTTAAGGCACCCAAAAAGCATCTCGCTGTACAAATCCTGACCACTCATTACTGTAGTTCCCACCTCTGCTTCCCTTGCAAGTGTATCGCTTTATGGGAAGTGAAGTGGAAACAGATACGACTGTTTAAAGTGTAAACCTTCTCTGTAACCTATGGAGCCTACTGTTTATACTGTTTTGGGTGCAGCTAGTTGGCTGATACCACAATCCTCCTTCTGAGTAAAATCAGCCTGTTACAGCTTTTTCTCTTATTGCACATTTTATTATATCTATTGTAAAAAATAACCAAAGATATTTCCTGTTGCTCTGATGTTATAAGCACTTGCAATAATTTTAGATTGTTTTTGAATTTTCCAATAAACATGTCAAGAGGAACAGACTGAAAGTTCCCCAGTTGGTGTAAGAAGGCAGATTCCAGAGCAGGGAACACTCCGAGGTACAGGTTCCCATCTGCGTCTCTTAGTCTGAAGCTGTCTGTATATTATCTTTGAGGCGTGCCTACAAGTTCAATGGAGTGCACCAAAGATCTATACTCTCAAGCTTCCTAGGGGACAGATTCAAATTTGTGACCTCCACCTTGAACCCAAGCATCTCATCCATTCCCCTCTGCATCTCTTGGTTTGAAGCTGCCTATATATTATCTTTGAGGCGTGCCTACAAGTTCAATGGGGTGCACCCAAGATCTGTATTCTCAAGCTTCCTAGGGGACAGATTCAAATTTGTGACCTCCACCTTGAACCCAAGCAATGGAGGGCAAATGCCTGTCATGATCTTTGTCCGATTCGGGCTGGCTCTGGGCACGCTCTGGCTTGGGGTTCAAAGAAGGTGGGTCAGGTTGCTGGACAGACATAGTCCTGCGAAGATGGTTTCTCTTGCGCAAAAACTCAGGCTGGGAGTGGAGGCCAAAGCTGCCTTTTCTCAAGATCATCCGAGAGTTGTTCTTTTTGGGTCGTGATTGGAGACTGAACTCCAGCGAGGCCAAGTGGGCTGCATAACCTTCACTGAGGAACTGAAATAGGAAGGAAAGAAAGGGAGTGAGAAGTTACTGCTGCTTCAACCTATGAGCTCTGTGAGGAATTAAGTTCCTATCTTTGGCATCCCAGTCAGATACCTCCAGAGTACTAATAATCCTCTCCCCTCACTGTTTTTTTTTCAGCGACCTGTTCCATTTTGTCATTCAGCAATATGCGATGCACACACTTGCAGATACAATCTATGACCACTCGATTGTCTACTATTCACCTCGCCACAAAATACCTCATCTGAAACCAAGACTGCCCTTCTTTATATGAAACATTGTCTCTGCTCTTTAACTTCTTTATGTGTATGTGTGTTTGCACATGCATTCATATGCATGCATTTCCTTGTTCACCCTAGGACTTCCCAATTGAGTAGCCAGAGTTACTTACTTGACACTGTGCCTGGTATTTCTTTGTTGATCGTCCAACTATGTAGATCTGGGATGGCGACAGAGCCAAGACATTGTACACAGAAATATCCTTCATGGAACCGTATGCGGCACAGATTTTGATGTGGCACTGAAACAAATATTACTTCCAAAGTGAACACTCTATTGAACACCATGCACTACAAGGATGGCACTTGTTTTGCAATGAAGCAGCAGATGAGTTCATTGTTAACAACCTCATTCTTACAGAATGCTAAATCCACAGAAAGCTAAATCTGTTTGCCTGCATGCCAGCAAGAACTACAGATATGCACACAGGAAAGAACTATCAGTTCATGCATTTATTTGTCATGCTGGGAGGCCTCCCTGGACGTTTTATCAGCCTTCCTTGCTCTTTAAAAAGTGAGAAAAGAAAGAAGAATGGCAAAAAGACTTTGTGACAGCCAGTGAGATTTACTGTTTAAAAGGAAGGGCAATCTCTAACTTCACTGAATGACATTCTCTGGAAAAAGGTTTTAAGGCTATAAACAGGTTTCTAGTACCTCTTGCATAAGATTCCGGAGAAAAATGGTCTTTTGTCGCAGTGGGTCATGAACAAGTCCATCTGAGAAGAAGATCATCCCTTGTGGGAAGTTGTGTTGAGACAACCAGGAAACCACACGCTGTTTTTGCATATCTGGACGGCCAGTAATATAGATAATCAGATATCCCAGGTCCTGCCAATGTCTGTCAGAAAAAGCAGGTAAATTATGTAGGTGCAGAGAGAGAAACAATACCCACAGCTCAGGTCAGCATTTCTTTGCTCAGCACAGACCCAGCTAGAAGCTGGATGTTGTCCTTCAACCAGTGGAAAGCAGCATGCCTAACTCTCTGCTCCTATCGAGGAATTAAGTTACAATGTCTATACCTTGAGGGAGACAGAGGGAAGCAAGAGAGATTCTTATATAATAAGTTATATAAAATGTGAGAGCTATATAAATATCTATTTAGAATAGACCTTGCTACATATCAAGCCCTGCTACATTTGAAACCTTTAATGAGATTTCCTGCTGTTTCAGCTGTAAGGAGTAGAAACCCTTGAAAACTGACATCCCTCCATTCCCATGCAAGTTCCAAAATGAGAGCTGTATTTCCCCGTCCAGTGTGACATTAACAGACTTGCAAGAATGGATTAAAAGGCCTTTTAATTTTTCCTCCAAAAAATGCTCTTGCATTCATGGCACTTGTTATTTCCCAAGTAGGAGTATGTCGTTATTTGAAGTTAGCGAAACACAAAATACACTCTTTGCTAATTACAGCACACGTGGAATCATCTTTAGTTCACTGCACACACTTTAAGGCCATATTCCCAAGAAGCAACTTTTAATCTTTAGGCAACTACAGATTTCAAAGTAAACCACAGCATTCTAAGATTTCTCTGAAAATCAGGCAGACCTGACGTCCAAGCAAGTATAGAAATGTATATGCAAAGAATACTGTACTTTAAAGAATTGTTTATCTAGTAAAAAAAAAACAAACCAACTGTTCTGCCCTCTACCTTCCTATTGTGTTCAAACAAGAAAGGCAGAAATTTAAAAAGTGAAGTGTGCAAACCTCACTTACCTGACAACATCAACAGCCCCAGCTCGGACTTTGGGGTCACTTCCCATAATTGAAACACTTGCTGCAAATGAACCATCAATGCTGAACACAACACATTCCATTCCTCGGGGAAGCACAGTCAGGTAACTTGCAGCACTGCTCTGGTCCCCTCTGGAGAGTCAAGGCAATAAATACATTTAAAAAGCACAATGTCAGAACATATTTTCTGCACGTTCTAGTTAAGACCTGAAATTAGATCTGTCTGGATCTACAGCTTCAAAAATCACTGTCAGATAGGGCTTCTGATTTCAGTTCTATATGGGGTAATTAAAACTTACACTTTTAGGATATAGCTTTTCAAAGGGCAATTTGGAAGCTGATTTTAATAAGAAATCACTTGTGTATAAATACCTAAAAGAATTAGGAAAAAAACCCCAAAACAGCCTGAAGTACTCAAACTACTACTCAAATGTGCTATCTGTATGTAAACACGTAAGACATGAATACTATATATATGCACACACACACGTACATGCACACATAGCACAGAAGTTAGCTATATTTTTTTTCTGGCAGTCTACAGTTACTGGCAAACTATTAGAAATTACAAGGAAAGAATTGATATGCACCTTCTATTGGCATGTACTTACACAAATCAGCTTTTCTCCATTAGATAAACAGTTGGTAATACTAGCCCTTCTCTCTATCCTTGCAAATTACAATGGGAATGCCAATCCAGAAAAGTAAAAAAAAAAAAAAAAAAACAAACCCAAACACCCAAAAAACAAACAAAAAAAACCCACAAAAAAGCCCACCCCAAACAAACCTATGTCTTTTCTCATGAAAAAGCATGTGAAATGCAATCTTCTTCTCACAATGTATTTTTTGCAAGAGGTCTGGACATTAAGAAACTAATAAAGCACAAAGCGATCCAAAGCTCTTACCATCCCACGACCTCATGTTCCCTAAAAAACATAATCTGAAGACCACATCTTCTTTCCTTTAGAAATATGATTATTGTATGATAGAGACATTTATATCTGTCGATGAAGATTTTTACAATAGGTATGCACAGCTTAACAAGCAAAGACAGCACAACTTCTTTCATTCCCCTTTGAAATTTACTCCTGCAGTCTAAAAGCCCATGGGAGTTTAGCTTCTGAATACACCTTAATTCGTTTTTAAGTAACTCTCTTTTCTTGAATTGATTGTCTGTTCTATTACACTGAGGTAAAACATTTCTTCCTCCTCAATTAGCACTACATAAGATTGTAAATGGACTTTGGACTTTGTTAACTAGTGGGTAACAACACATTCTGTTTCAGCAAAATTCATCCCACTGATTTAGCCCCCAAAGCAGGGATTCAAAGGAAGCTGAAAAGCTACTTCCTAAGTGGTTAGGCAATTTAATTCTAAGTGCAATATTAAACTAAAACACTGTATTAAATCAAACTGGTCTCTTATTAAACGTAACATTGTTTTAAAAGCACAGTTACCCCAGTCCTGCACCTAGGCCAACAATTTTTATTTCACACACCTTCATACTTCATGCTTTACATAGAGATTTTTAAGAAATGCTGGACAGCAGACTGATTTTACTTCAATTAACTGTTATTTTCAGGTGCTGAGGGTTTGTTTCCCCCCCCCCCCAATTTAGAATAAGCATGGTCTTGAGTACAGAATTAAGGTAACTCTTTTGATCAGCCTGACATCAACAGGTAAACAGGTGGGTGTGAGCAAGGCAGTACAGCCTCTACTGATAATTTCAATAAGAAAAGCTTCTTCTCAGTCTGAAGAGCACAAACCTATACCCTTCAACAGTCTTTTCCCCAATGAACAGGTTGCAAAATATCCCAAGTCATACATTCTTGCCCCAAGAAGACTGATTGATTGTGGTCATCCAGTCCCCATATTTTGCAAGACCAAGCGCTCCTAAATTGATTTGCACTGAGAATTTGTGTTGCAGTAGTGATAAACCCATTGGCCTGGGCACCTCCAAACTGGCCAGTAAACAGACGATCACCGCTTCAAATCTAAGATGACAACACAGTGACAAGACCAAGAAAAGATAACTAACTGACCAAAATCTCCCTCCACACCCCCTTCAATCTTGCACACCTCAGTGTCTTCCTGATCACAACAACCTATCACAGCTGTAGTTCCAGCTTGGAGCTATTACCTGACCACCATTTTGATGGGATACACACCAACTCTCAGTCTCTTCTGTTTGGGTATGCTGTAGGATACCCGGCCACTGCTGTTGGATATCTCGGTGTCAAAGTACACCCACCTACCCGAAGATGGCTCAGTCATTATGAAGATATCAACCTGCAAAAAGAACAAAACAGTCATCTAGTGTGATACTACTATCACACTAACACACTCCCTATTTACAAGGAAACTAGATCACATTAGTATCTTCAACTATGGCTTGTACTAAAAGCTCCCAAGGAATTTTGAAGGAACTTCAAAACTCAGTAAAAACTTCACAGAAGGTCCTCTCAGTTAGAAAACACTTCCAACACAGAATACCAGAGCTTATTGCCTTCATCATTTAAAGCGCTCAGCACTGCAGGTGTCAGACGAGGGTATAGAGCTCAGAAATTTGGCAAGAACCCTAAACTAGAAAAAAGATCATTTCAGCTTACATGTGTATATTACGTTCTTGCATACTAAACCTACAAAATGGAAAAATTCATCTGGTTATTAGTGAAATCAAATCTTTCTCTAATCATAACCTTGCCTACAAACGCAAAACCTAAACTCTTCAAATTATCAAGATTTTTTTTTTCAAAAGGTTTCATCAATATGGTTTTCTTCAACTGAAATATTTCATCAAAATTAACATGAAGTGTATGAAATATTTTGTCTGACTTGAACTGGCACTTTTTAGCAGTAAGTACATCAGTAAATCTGAAGGAGGTATCTGCCAAGCTTTCCTTCTATACTCAGTTTTTACAGAACTTAGGCATATGAGGTTTATGTAGACTTCTTCAGTGCTCAACATGCAGCCAGATGCTCTACAAGATTTGCCAGCAGCTCATGGAATCATGCTGTTTGTGTGAATAGCCTCGATAACTCTGTAGATCTGTTCTTCTTGGACATAATGATGTTACATGACATTGGGATGTAACTCTAAATAACACTAAATTCATTCTGAACTGATGAAATTCAGAACTCCATTTTTCTAACGGATGAGCTTTGGTGCAAGGGAAGAAATGACACGTATTGCTGAACCAGAAGTGTTATCAGGATCAAACAATGGGTTTGTTTACTCCTTTCTTCTGCTTTTTGACTGCAAAGTGAATTCACAGTTTGAATACAAATGTGTACCAACTACCTCTTTGAAGTCTTGGATGATACAAGCAGGAGAAAGTTTCACTTTGTACCCTAACTGATTCTGAATTTCCAACTTTCAAATGCACCGTTAGTGCGGACAGTGAGCCAAGGAAGACATTTTTATGATCTGCTAGGGATAAATTCTAACTACCTTCCAACCTGCAAAGGAATACAAGACCTAACCAGGAACAGAAATATTTTCTTTTGAGAATCATACTTCTAACTTTCTTTTATTCAGCCATTCCATTCTTACCTTCTATTCCCTTCCTAAGCCATTAAAGATGGGGGCAGGGGGTGTGCGTGTGCATGTGTTGTTCAGAAAAATAGTTTGTAAGTTTGCACTGGGAATTCTGAAAAATCTGCACAACTACAATCCTTTCAGATAACATTTTCTTTTTTCAACATCAATGTGAAAGCTACTAGAACGGCTCTCTGGTGACTGTGGTCTTTGAACTGTTCTGGCTCAGTTTTCCCTCTCCACATCAAGAGATTTTTAAATATAGTCTTTTGTGTAGAGTTACTTGAGATCCTTGGAGGGACAACACACAAGTGTAAAAAAAAAAAAATACAGATAGTATTTCTATTAGTTTTGAAACCCCTCAAAATTAGGATGAAAACTATCAGTAACTGATCACTGAATATGGAATTCTCCCCAGTGCGATAATTAGTGATAATCTTAACATTTTTACTTGGCAATTTCTTTCAAGATATTCTAATGACAGGATTCTATTCAATACCCAAACATAATATGAATCTGTTTTCCCACTGTAGAAACACAGCTTATTGTTCATCCCTATCCTTCTGAAAAGGAAATATGACTTCAAGGCAACCAGCCAGCACACAATCATCTATGTAGGGAGGAAAAACTTTAGACTATAATGCCCAGAAAATAATGGGTTAAGTAAATCCCAGAGATACACCTCTGGCCTCAGGAAAAGCACTGAAATGCTGAAATGTACCTCTAACCTAGTTTGCATTTGCACACAAAAATGCTGAATATGTTGTCTTTTTTAACAACCCAAATTCATCTCAAAGACCCAGGGCTAAGATGAATCCAGTCTACAACTGGATTCCAACATTACAACAAATTCCAACATTTTAGGAATTCTTGGGAAAGCAAGAGTAGTCTCCAGGACTGATCCTTGCCTCAGTAAAAACTGGTATGTCAAGCCCACCTCAGGTTAATTAACATTTTCTAATAGGTCAACAGACTGAGGCTGAGATTACCTTGGTGCTCAGTCCCATGGGAGCATGAGAGGATATGGCTGCCAGAGACTCTCAGAGAAGCTTAAGCTCCTGTTTCCTTGTCTTGACCAGATGTCCTCATCTCCATTATCACTACTCTGTTGTGCCTCAACAGGAGCCACCCCAAGCAAATGAGGTTCAAGGAAAATTTCCTGCCTGCTGAGGCTAGCACCATGATGTGCACGCTTACCTGTTATATGCATGCAAACTAACATTTCAAAGTCTGATCGAGTCTGCAGGCCACACTGTTAATTGACATAAATCCTTCCCCTACTCTAATTCCCGTTAGGGAAGGTGGGAGAGGGATGGCCTTTCCTTTGGTTCAATGGCTGTGTGGTAAAAACTGTTTCTTCTCATTTCTGCACTGTACCAGTTATAAGAATGTCCAACTTTTGGCCTGAGGCATTGCTAGGATATAAGCACAAATAATGTATGCCAGGAGATTCATTACATACACAGCTTTGATCTTCAGTCTTCCTGACAGTCGATATAATTGAAGACCTTAGACCTTATTAAATCTTGCAACCATACAATTTCAGTGTTCTTCATAGGACTGCTATGAACCCCTTTGGTGCCCTGTTCATAATTGTGCCAGAAGAACCTTATCAATGAATAAAATGTGATCAGACTGAAGGAATTTATAAAAGCTAATAAAGAGCTGTCATTAAAATCTGACAAGATCTGTGATCCTGTCTTGCATGTAAACTCAAGTAATGGAGCTGCTTTTTTTTACAAACCATATGGGAGAAGATTGAAGCAGTGATGGTCTTAAGAATATAACCATAGCTTATATTGACAGTTCAGTGTGTTTCAGCACATGTATGCCCTATTCTACAACAAAATCTCCGAAGCTGCACATCACTTATGTCTGGTGGAGTTAACAAAGCCCACCTGTGACAGAAGCATGATCATCAGAGACATGGTTCCAGAAACATCCATCCCTGCCGTTTGCACTAGCAAATATACTCCAAAGAAGGCATGCCGTCACCAGGCTCATCCCTAGAGGCATCAGGTTAGTGCTGCACCTTAGCAGAACAGGCAACCACAAAACAGGCCAAGTGAAGCCTCCACGCTTCAGTTTTACCCTCAGCTCAGCAGCATTGCTCTGTTAATTTCCACAAAAATTCTTACAGTCTTCGTGAATATTAACAAATGTGTTCACTTAATGCTTGGCTTTGTTAGCTGTAAGCCTGGCTGCTGCAGGCAGCTTTACGAGTGACAGTTCCAATCATGTCACATTACTATTTCAATTCTAAAACTAGTCTTTACTCTTCCATGTGTAAGAGAAACAGCAGCAACCTAGCCTCTAGAATAACTATTCTATATATATATGTTTTAATGATTTGCCAACCACTCTAAAATACTTTTTCTACCTTGCTCAAAAAGTCAATTGTCTCCAGTAGGTGGTACAATTGGATGTCAGGTTCAGAAATCACTGCACAGCACACTCATCATTAGCCAGAGGAGATGGCCAGCATCATGCAAGAAGGATAACTGGGAAAAAGGTCAGCTATCAGGAAAGCCCACTTACAGCATATTTGTGCTGAAGTGGTGGGGGCTAGTGACATACTTCCCCTCACTGTAAGGCTTTCTCTGGTACTATATATGTCTGCTACATTCAACAACTGTTTCTAGTAAAAGCTGGTTCAGAAAAGTAAGGGAATTGATTACTCAGACTTTACCTTTTCACCTGTTAAAGCGACCATGTCCAGAGGTCCGTACATAAAGCGCCCAACTAGTACCTGAGGACCATCTTCTGCTGCAATGACGTCATTAGCTCGGTGATTAGCAGTCACATTCTGAAATAAGAGCAGAAGGTGGGAAGGGTATTGTTTGCTTTTGTAATGAGGCTAATGTCTCTATTATGTTATTATGAACAGGGACACAGAAACAGAGTCCTGGACAATGTGTCCGAGGTACGGCACAGTGCACCTTAGAGCATCTAGCAAACCTGCGTTCCTATTTCAGATGGAGCCAAGTTTCAAGTAATGGTGGGCTCCTGAGAGTGCTCAAGATAACCAAATAAGAGACAACATTGAAGGCCATGCCAATTATCTTTCACTTCAAGTGGTGCTATAGATTCACACGATTATGTGTAAGACACATGCATCTTAACTGACACTTCTAATTGAAATGGTGCCTGAAGAATGAAGAAATTTTTTTTTTCTTCTGTTATGGATTCATCTAGCACATAAGAAAATAGAAGAACAACCTTTTTGCTTAACTGAAAACTAAGAGCCCTCTGTTATTTAAAGAAAGAAATACACTTTCTCGAACATGTGATGATAAACCAAGAATAAATTGTTCCTATTCCCTAACTGTTAATTTGTTTGCCTCTGGATTACGTTAGCAGTTTTCAGCTCTTCAGTAATATTCAACATAAACTCATGCTTTGGGAGATCAAACTTCATTTAAATTACTACCAAACACAAGTTCTATAGCTGCCATATATATTCAGATTTACACTTACTCTCAATTTGACATGTGTCCTTTTGCGTAGCCATTTTTCTCGTGGATTGGATGGACTTAGTGTTGCTGGATCCAGGTTGTCATTTTCCTTGAAATTTACATTTTCGTATCTCATCACCTGAAATTATGCTAATATTTTAATAAACAGCATGTAGCCTGGCCAGTCCTGGTACTTGCCAAAGAAAGGAAAAGTACACTGCTGCCCCAGCTGATTGACACTGCAGAGCCAAAAGCACAATGAAAGCAGCAAGAGGTACAGTGACCATATGGTCACACTGATCTGTCGTGGTTTAACCCCAGCCAGCAACTAAGCACCATGCAGATGCTCACTCATGTAGACAAATAAACTGCTTTCACTCTCTTGGTCAACACTTAATCTCAAGTACTTACTGAACAGCTTTTCCATTCACAACAGAGCTTGCACATTCTTCCAGAGAAAATGGTGAAGACATTAGGATGTTATCAAGTGACAGTCACATTGTCTGCTCATGGTCTGCATAGTCAGTAAAGCAGCTTAAGACCACAGAAGTATTTTTTAATGTCCTTTATGGGGCAGAGGTCAGATTCCTGACTCCATCTGTATTGATTTTCTATACATATACCCAGGCAGAATGTTTTTTAATCACCTTTTGGATATTATTCCCCACTGCAGTAAGTGATAGGCCCAGGATTTGGCTTGTAGCTAGTAATATCGGAAGATAAGGGGACCTTAACTTGTGAACATGCAGAACCCTAGTATGTCATACAGGCTACACATTCTTACAACCTAAATATCACACACTTACCAAGAAACTTGCATGTCCCACTCAGACTTCAGGACACAACCCACAGATTTCAAAATGTTATGCCCTGTTTCAACTGAAACCACAAGCGCTGTCTTACTGAAATCTGTGGTTTGCACCCTGGGATCATGGATAGCATATGAGGCTACTTCATTTTGAATGAGAAATAGCTTAGTCTGTCTCTTTCACAAGCTAGCAGAAAATTACTCAAGCTGAACAGTTGGGTTTTCTGTGCTGAAGTTTTCCGCCCTGGGTGCCCTCTCTGGAGGAGTGGCCTAGAATCATTTAAAAGACATCCTTTAAAATATGAAGTCCCTTGACTAAAATCCTGCTGCATTCAGCCTTAGCAAAGCAGTTGGCTTGCAACAAATCATAGTAACGCTGAGAGGTCAGTGTGTTTTTTAACAAAGTGGCATAAATTCTATTCACTGGAGCTCAGGTGCAGGAAATATATGTGCCCACAGGGCATTCAGGAGCCATTAGCCTTAATGCGCAGCAAGGGCAGAATGTCCAGACTATGCTGGAACTAACCAGTCCTTTATGTAGAGCTGTAAGCTCACATATTGCTTTACAGGCACATTCCAAATGCTTAAAGGACTTACTAAATCCTAAAAGCTATAATGCACATAAAGGCTAGGTAAGACACAACAATGCAACTTGATATGAATGCACAGAGGTAACAAGTAGAATAAAGCAGGAATGATTGCTAACAGACAACCGGGCTCAGCAAGGCATTTGAAAGGAAAGATGGGAGAATATTCTGATGGATTGAAGGCAATGAACATCCTGAGAAAGAATAAGAGATAACAAAAGCTAGAAGAGAGCTGCAAAGGAGAGGAGAAACATCTATGTACAATTATCTAGGGCCCTTGAACAGAAAAAACAGGTATTTGCATCCTGTCACTTCCAGTAGAAACCTCTCCTCTACTTTGGGATGAGCATCAAATAAGATTCCTATTCTGGAGACTGTTCTCATTCATGGAAAAACTCTTCAGCAACTTTTGCTTTGACTTGATTACGGTGATGCTAGTTATAAACAAAGTTTTATAAATTAGCTTTTAAAATTCTGCATTGCTGAATGATACATTTTGACTGTAATCAGATACACTAAAGGATGCTCTGGAAGGACAGCAAGAGGGTGAAGGACTCTTAGAATTTCATCAATTAAAAAGAGCAGTCACAAATTCTGCAAGTGGTCTGGTTACCAGCCAGATCATCTGCTACACAGTCCACTCACAGATGGCCATAAAAAGATGGGGGTTCGGTACAACTGCACAGTATGACTCACAGCAGTTCCGGACTGGAGGGAACTCAGCCACTGAGCTTCCATTCCCAGAGCTACCAGGTGAGCCTCCAGGGACCTAACATCATTGACACCAGCACTGAGAGCAGGAGGTGGAGGTGGTTAACACTCAGAGACCAGCTAAAAGGAGTTGTGAGACAGGCAGGCATACTGACGTCTGCCAAACTGATTTAATGAAAAAAGTCACTGTGCAGTTTTCTGCATTATTCTCTATTGTGTTTGCCTGGCAGCAGCTGTTTCATCGCTCACGGGATGTCAAAAACACACAGGTTCTTGGGTTAATCCAAATTAAACTGCTTGTGACTTGCTTTTGGGTGAGGGTCACTTCGTGTTCTTGGAAGGACACTTATCCTGCAGGTTTCACTTGAATACCACTTGATTTTTTTTTTTTTTTTTTTTTTTTTACCCCCAGGTGAGATTTCTCAGTCTCACTACTTTCTCTAAAGGCCGGAGCACTGCATTATCCCCAAGTCACCGTGAGCTGCTGTCTAATTACTGACACAGAAGGAACACAAGACCCATCATATGACTCAGAAATAAACTCTGAGGAGACAATGCACACAATGCCTTGAAACATTCTAGTATAGTTACAGGAGAGACTTGATTTTCTTATGGCATCAGTACTTTCAAACTGCTGGTTTATTATCAAATGTATGCTAATAATTTGATATTTAGTAGGGAAATACATAATTCAGTAAGACTGGAGATAGCCTATTCCTTCAAAAACCAGAAGGAAAATGAATACATAATACAGGTTATACTGATCTGGGGCAAGGAAGGGGTGAGTAAGGTATGCACAACAGTGCATTGTTCCCAGCCACACAGTCAGCAGTAAGAATACCAGCCAGCAGTGCTAATGGTCGGCTCACTGTCCCCTTCAGCTCTCCCACAAATCCACATCTGTCATGCCTACATCCAGTTGTATGTGATGCAACTACAGTTAGACATCTAACTGAACTAAAGATTAAAAGACTGATCACCCCTGGAAGACGCAATTAAAAATCACAAGGTTATTCGTTGCAGAGAGAAAAAAATAAAGAGATCAATGACCTGTCTTAAAATGAAGGCCACAACATCTGTTGATTCCCAGTAGCTGGCATGGAAGAGATGCGGCAGGGCCACCGTTGGAAAGGCTGTCAGCACATCTGGACAATACAAGGCATAATCTATTCGTTTTGTTCCCCACCACTTTGCAGTAACTACAAAAAAAACCCAAAGAAAATAGCATCACATTTCTATAAGATAACTTCTCAATAAATCTCTTGCTGTCTTTACATTTAAGCTAGATAACTGAATGAAGTCCTGCTTTTTTAATCTTGATATTTATAGTCTGTTAAAGTCAGTTAAAAGTACTGTTCTCACTGACTGCATCATCACTTAAATGTCTGCAATCTAAACAGTTGTATGGGATCCAAGTTTTGGGAAGCGGAAATCACCTCAGCATGATTCCCATTGCTTCCTGGTCCACAGAAAATGTATGGGAAAGACTAGTACTTTTATGATCATGTTATAGAGTAAGAATTGCAAATGCTTCCCAAGCAGTGAATGGAATATTGATACATGACTACAGTCCCTAACTATCCAGTCCATAGATCTTACCTATCTATATTTCTTCATGCCTCAAACATGCTTCTAAATACCTGTTAGTATGAAACCCTTAATGGCTATTTGTAAGTGGCACCTTAATATAAAACTGTGACTTCACTTCTATTATTTTACCTACTTAATTACAAACAGAAAAGGAAGCTAAATTGTGTTACTTAAAATTGCAGCAGCTTAGGCTGTTCTCATTCTCCCCAAATTTCCAAGCACGTAATTCTCCTTTGCATAATAAACTTTTCCACAGAAAGGATGTGGAGAGAAGGGTTGTTGCTATATCAGACAGCATATGGCACCAGGCTTCACTCACTGTTGGTGAGGTATGCTGATGACAAACTTTCTGTTGACCCTGAGTTTTCACTGTGTGTGCTGGCCAAGCTCAACTTTCTTGTTTCTCCTTGTGGTTGATCAGATCCATTTCGAGATCCAGGACTCTCCTGAGAAAAAGGTATGTTCAAAGAGCTGTTCTCAAGGAACAGTGCACTGTGGTTGTGGATAGCATCACCTGCAGGTTACAGAAATGAAAATAATAATTTAAAAAATTTGGATGAACAACATGGCTTTGAAACTAGTATGTGTGTTTGTTTTTTTTTTTAATACAGAGCTAATGAGCGTTTGCCTGAATAATATCAGATTTAATGACCATGGATGAAACTCCTTCAGAGTGAGGAGGACAGCATGACCACATGGAGAAAGCTGCCATCAAAACGCAATAGCAGCTGGGTGCTTTTGGCCAAGACCTTCCAAACTGGGTAGTGATATCCAGTTTGGAAGAGACTATTTTACTTCACACTCAACCCTATCCATTTTAAAGTCATTCTCTGAGAAGAGCTACACAGCCCTGGGAATCTGTGATACTCCTCTTGTCCTCTTCCTGACATGAGCAAAATGACTTTAGAAAGAGAACCTTCAGCTAGGCTATCTACTGGTTTGCATGTTCCCAAACGGAACAGAATTCTCATTTATTCATGCCACTCTGACAAAGCTATGGGCCATGGCTAACAGCTCTACTTAACGAAAAAAACCACAGCCTTCCTCCTGAGGTGTTCTGAAACATGTAAGAACAGACATACATTTAAATAAAAGCATTACTGGTAATTTTGCTTGAAGCAGCCTGCATATCCCTCCTGTAGCTAGGAAAGACAGAACCACAACAGAGAGAGTATATACAGCAAAGCGCATATCAAAAGCGGCTGACTCCTCAGCGTTGTTTTTTGAGAACAAACCTCCTGGAGAGATTAAAACAGTGAACAAAAGAAAAAGACGACCCAATTCAATGCACATAACACAAGCGAAAGCAGGTGGCCCTTGATGAT
This sequence comes from Phaethon lepturus, assembly GCF_000687285.1. Lineage (NCBI taxonomy): Eukaryota > Metazoa > Chordata > Aves > Phaethontiformes > Phaethontidae > Phaethon > Phaethon lepturus. Next base: position 1,204 of record NW_010560715.1, on the reverse strand, counting down.
GTATTGCTCTGTTTCTGAGCGTATTTCAGTCCCATTCAGGCAAATAACTGTAAACATGCTGTGCTCATCTTTCATATGGTCTTGGACTGGGGACCATATCATATGATTCTTTATTTAGTGGAGGCCTGGAGTAAGTTTCTCTTCAACTTTTCAAGTCTTACCAACTCTCAATGTAATGAATACCTCAATGGTGCACACAGGAGAACACAACAAGTTGCTGCTTTTCAAGGGTGCCATTCCTTAAAAAAACACACTGGAAGCATAAGTGTCTATACATTATCAAAACTGGTAAAACATGTCACCATTAAATGAAAAGGAATAGCAGCATAGCTCCCTACAATTTCCTCCCTTCCAAAAAGCAGACATGGCTAGAAAGATTCTGATTTGTTTTGACAGAACCCAGAATATCTCAACTGCGTGAGACAACACAAGGAGCTGCCCTGCATCTGAATCAGAGAAACAATTAAATTCTAACACTTTGTGATGAGTATGTAGTTTGGACAGAATATGTGCAATTGTAGTTTCCACGAGAACATATGCTTTGAGATTTCATTAAAGAAACTGCAAAGTTTTGTTCGTTCAAAGGATTCTTGTTGATGCTGTGCAGTAGGGAAAGCTATGTGTGGCTACAGGAAGGATTGATGAAGGTGAAGAGAATGGAAGGATAATTTTATTACTTCCCCTGTCTCAGGCAAACTATATAGGCTCCAACACAGACAACTGAAAAGCAAACGTAATGCTGCCTTCTTATTACTTTCCTCACAAGACAAGGAAGTACTATACGCACCTTGTAGAGAAAGAAGTAGCACAAAGAAGTAAAAGGTCTGATTCTATGTCGTACTAAATACTGAACAGCAAGGCACTTGGTCCCTCTGACAACAAACCTCAAATCGTGTGGCCTGAACCAGAACCCTGATCCAAACATCAATCAACAGCAAATTCCAGAGAAGAAGGTGCAATGAATGCCATAAATGAGAGCTATATTATCAATCCAGGCTGGGGGATGAAGGGATCGAGAGCAGCCCTGCTGAGAAGGACTTGGGGGTACTGGTGGATGAAAACCGGGACAGGAGCCAGCAATGTGCGCTCCTAGCCCAGAAGGCCAACTGTATCCTGGGCTGCATCCAAAGCGGCCTGGCCAGCAGGGCAACGAGGGAGTGGATTCTGCCCCCCTGCTCCACTCTGGCAAGACCCCACCTGGAGC
>NW_010560714.1:402-781 GCF_000687285.1 Phaethon lepturus | reverse complement strand
GGGACATGGGAAAGTGATGATGGCTTTGGGGACGGGGAAGGTGACGGTGGCTTTGGGGATGGGGAGGGTGGCGGTGGCTTTGGGGACATGGGAAAGTGATGGTGGCTTTGGGGATGGGGAAGGTGGCAGTGGCTTTCCCACGCGAGGGCGCCAGGGACATGGGAAATGGGCACCTGGCTCCCCGCAGGGCATCCCCGATCTGCAATTCAGTTTTGTCCCCTCGGTGTCAGGGTGCAGTGGGCACCTCGCTGTCCCCAGGGCCCCCCATCCGGGCCGGGGGCAGCGTGGGGGGATGAAAGGACGTGGGCAGCCTGTCTTGGTTACCTATTCCGTCTCCCAAGGCAGAAATTGAGCCCTTTGGCTCCTGTGAGCATCTGCC
>NW_010560714.1:0-335 GCF_000687285.1 Phaethon lepturus | reverse complement strand
ATCTGCCATTCCCGAAGGCGCCTGAGAGCCTCCTGGCTCCGGCTGTCCCCTGGCACACGGTGACAGCTCGCCAACGAGCCGGGCGTTGATCCCGGTGTAAGCCTCTCCCCGGGGGGTCTGATCCCTTCCAGGGGCTCAACCTACCTGGGAGATGGAGAAGGGGGAGATGGGTCCCACATCCCTTCCCCGGTGCCCTCGGTCTCCCTTGGGTGGCTGCAGTGCCAAGGAGAGGGTGTCCCCTCTCCCTGGCAAGCCCCGTCGCCCTGGCGGTGGCTTCAGGGGGACAGGAAGGAGAAGGTCACCTTGAAGGATGGCTCGACATCTCTCCCTTGCAG
>NW_010560713.1:313-882 GCF_000687285.1 Phaethon lepturus | reverse complement strand
GGCACCGGTACGGGGACACGGGGACGCCGTGGGGACCCTGTGGGGACACGGGGACACACAGGGACACCGTGGGGACATGGGGATGCCGTGGGGATACGGGGAACATGGGGGGCATGGGGACACCAGGGGGGACACTGTGGGGACATGGGGACACCACGGGGACACTATGAGGACATGGGGGACATGGGGACACCATGGGGACACTGTGGGGACATGGGGACACAGGGACACATGAGGACATGGGGACACCACAAGGACATGGGGACATGGGGACAAATGGGGATGCCGTGGGGATACGGGGAACATGGGGGGCATGGGGACACCAGGGGGGACACTGTGGGGACATGGGGACACCACGGGGACACTATGAGGACATGGGGGACATGGGGACACCATGGGGACACTGTGGGGACATGGGGACACAGGGACACATGAGGACATGGGGACACCACAAGGACATGGGGACATGGGGACAAGATGACACCTTGTGGGACTTGGGGACATGGGGACACCATGGGGACACCATGGGGACACCATGGGGACCCGGGACACATGAGGACACATAAGCA
>NW_010560713.1:0-264 GCF_000687285.1 Phaethon lepturus | reverse complement strand
ACATGGGGACACCAGGGGGACATGGGGACAAGGGGACACCTTGTGGGACTCAGGGACATGGGGACACTGTGGGGACACTGTGGGGACATGGGAACACATAAGGACATGGGGACACGGGGACACATGGGGACACGGGGACACATGGGGACCGGAGGATGCCGTGGGGACACGAGGACACCATGGGGACAGGGGGGACGCGGGGACCCCATGGGGACAGGAGGGGGACACATGGGGCCACCTGTGACTCCCATCACGTGACGTGGG
>NW_010560712.1:0-2798 GCF_000687285.1 Phaethon lepturus | reverse complement strand
CCAGGGAAAAAGCCTTTTCCGCAGGTCCCGTCTCAGCCCCTCTTGCCTGGCCCAGCCCGTGCCCCTTGTCTCTCTGGCCCCCTCTCCTCCACCACCTCCCTGCAGGTACCGGGGGCTGCTGCCGGCCCCCCGGAGCCATCTCTCCCCAGGCCGAGCCAGCCCCATCCCTCAGCCTCTCCTGACAGGGCAACTGCTCCAGATGTGACTGTTGTGCTCCTGATACTCTAGGAAACGGCTTCTTCACCGGAGGAAGTGCACCCTCTTTTACCTGGGAACAGATGAAAGTGAATCACACCGAAAGCCCTTGTCAGCTCCACAGCATCGTCTGACTCTTGGCATCAGAGGTGGAGCCGTGGTCCTGCGTCCAAGCCCAGCTCTGCTACATGCAGGATTAGAGCTAAACCAGCGCCTCATCTTCCAGCTACAAGTCCTCTCTGTAAGAGCATCCCATTCATGCTCTGGAAGAAGTAGCAGCAGAAACAGAGCAAGTTCCAGGTGGCTGAGCACCTCACAGGGTGGCTCCCCTTTTTTGCAGGACAGTTTATAAAGCCTGTCCTCCAATTTTTTATTTATACATCAGCAGAAAAGCTCCAGCACTCCCACTATATCCTGGATTTAAATAAAGATGAAGTGCCATATGATCGCTTAACACCTTGTCGTATCATCTGCCAAATCTAACAATGCGATTCACCACTGGCTAAGCCCTGAGAAATTTAGGTATACTTCAGGTCTTAGACAAACCACATCCTTCTACTTGGTACCATGGGGGAAATTCTGGTTATATTTCAAAAACTATTTTCAGAACTGCTTGCCCACTCAGAAACAGAATTTCTAGACATCTTCCTGTCTGCTGCTTCCTTTAGTTCTCCTATCTAACCAAACCCTGTCTACCACAGAGAGAACAGACCTTCCAAGTTCTCCATATAAACACTTACAGGACAAATCTTACCAACACTATTTACTGGAAACTCTCTTAATTAAGGACTGTAAGATCCAACTTTGTAGATAACTAATTGCCTATGAACAAAGCATACCGCATACCACCGAAGAATTAAAGCTATTTTTGATGAGGCAGAGGGAGGGTGTAGACTCACCTTAATGATAATCTCTTTGGCATCACACAGTGATACGCCACAGAGTGCTTTTGTTAGTTAGTATGAAATACATGACTGCTGCCAACGCCTCTGCTTGTCTGAACAAAAGCAAGATACCTTGTAAGGAAGGAATCATAAATATCGATGGGTGAGGTGCTCAGCTAGAGGATACAAATGACACAAGATTCAAAAGTAGGCAAAACAAAGCTTAAAGGAGATGTCAAGCTTGAGCAAAAGGGAATACTTTATCCAGACCAAATACATAGTTGCGTGAATTTTATTAACGCTTGTCTAGTATCTCAGACTCAATCACTAGGCATTGTACAGAGATCATGAAATACCACCCTTCCAGATACTTTTTGTAGTGTACACATCCTCAGAGCTTCCATGTAAACACTCCCTAGGGTATAGAATAATTCCAAGATGCTTCCTAATCAGAATTATGTTATGTTATGTTATGTTATGTTATGTTATGTTATGTTATGTTATGTTATGTTATGTTATGTAGAAAATGTACACGCTTTAATGCAATATTGTCCTGAACGTATGAAGAAGTACCCCTATTAAAAGCTCTGGGCACAGAAACTGAAACTTCCTCCCTGGTTGTCCTAATTTTCATTTTTGTTGGTTCCTTTTCTTTCAACACCTATCACACAGGTACTGCCAACCATTTCGTACTTGAAACTAACTCAAGATACTATGAAGAGTATCCGAGTGACATCACCCTTCAATAAGTCAGCAGCAATAATACTCACAATGACCAAAGGCGTTTGGGTTTGTCTTGTAAAAAGAGCTTACACCCTCCAGTGATGTTCACTTTAATACCTGTTTTTATTGACCTGCTGGCTTCCCTTCAGGCAAAGAGAGTTGCAGGATGTTGATCCGATCCAAGGCCAACTCTCAAGGAGGGATTGTCACTGCAGAGGAGGACACTGTCCCTGCCCAAGAGGTGTTGAATGCAGCACATCTTCCAAGGACATTTCAACAACTCTGCAGCTGCATCACTGAATGCTGTCAGAGGTTACTCAGGAGCCTATGGTCAAACCTGTGGGTTCCCCACAGGACTTCATAAACCAGCTTCAAAGGTAATTGAAAAAGCCTAAAATAAAAGGCTGCCCATTTGCCCACGAAGGCTGGAAAGCAGTGTAAATTATTGCCCTGTTCTACATCAGCAGGTGTTTAGACCTGCAAACATCACCAATACTGTGTACTACAAGCCTTCCTTTGTCGGAAGGAACATGTGGACAGGACGGGGAAAGCCAACAGAGGGGAAAATAATGCACTGCTATCATTATGTATGCAGCAAATACTGCTTAATCTGGATTAAAGAAGAAAAAAGCAAGAAGTGCTCCCTGATCTGCAGTTGCTTCTCTGGGACCTCCCCAGGGACACCGCAGCAAACGGAAGGTGCATTTTTGTAATGGAAAACCAAGAGCCGGGTCCTCGCAGCACAACCCATCCCCAGCGCAGACCCCCCCCTGCCTCTGGGGTCAGCTCGGGAAGATGCGTGCTGCATACCAAAACAAGCACGCGCAGAAAAGCTTCTTACCGCGCTCTGGCAAGGGGCTGGACACCCCCCGACCACAGGTCTCAGCCTGGGTGCGCCTGACCCAGCTCCGCGCCCAAAGGCCGCTCACGGTACACGTCTTCCCTCGCGCCGCGCAGACCTGACGCCGCCGGCAGAACCGTCCTCTCCCTTCGCCG
>NW_010560711.1:0-3407 GCF_000687285.1 Phaethon lepturus | reverse complement strand
AACCTAGTGTTTCTGTGATTCTGTGAATTTTCCTTGACTTCAAACAGCAATAGACTCAAATACAGCTACATTTTACTACTTGAAGGTGTGCATTTTTTGTCATCTCTAAAATACTAATGATCATTAATAATCCTCGTGGGGTTTTTTTAATAACTGCTACGCCTTTCAAATTTTTAATTAGTTTTGGGTTTTACAGTTTTCATTTTCACTGCTACACCAGGAATAGCCTGCAGAGTCAACTGGATGAGAAGTAAAACACTGCACAACCTCAAAATATATAAGCCTTACCTCACCTATAATAGCGTGGTGAGTGAATTAAGGGAGGAAAGAAAAACAGTACCTTATAGTCTGAAACTTCAGGACTGTAATTTTCAGTTAGTTCCAAGCGCTGTTGAAAGAAATACAAATAACAAATTACAACTTTTCCTGATCCTTGATGATGCCACCTAGACCCAGACACAGTTTCTTCAGCAAGAGGAAGGTGCAAGAACCAAGCCTCCCACTCCTGGATCCTGATGCCGATCACAGTCCCAGGCATTCTTTCAGTACTCACTGCTCCAAAGCACTAATGTTCAGGTCAGGCTGTGAGAGGAGAGCAGGGAGATGGATCCCAGTCTCCGCAATTGCAGTGATTTCCTTTTCGTTTACTTTTTTATTTTGCAGTGTAGTTCTTTGTATGGTAAGATTCACAATGATATTGTAGAAACAATACAGAGAGAAGTAACACATAGAGGGTTTTTTTCTTTTTTTCTTTTTATAGCCTCTAATTTTAATACTGAGTTTCCTTGCATATGGGAAAGAGAGGGGTGACATGCTTCTTTCTGGCATTCTTATTTAAACATAAACCTTGAAAATATGCCCACAGTAGACAGACTTTGTAAAGGGTGCAACCAGAAAATTCTATTATTTGTGATTTGTGAACTGACTTGTGTGCTAGTTAAGAGAATCGCTGCACAAACGTACACGGAAATTCACACTGAAATGACAGTGCAGACAACATTTCTTTGTTATACAACTGTAACAGTTTCTGTTGTATGGAAAACTTACGTTAGAAAGACAGCAAGAGAGGAGTGAACGCTTTCAGATGCCTACAAACATTAGACACAAGATGTGTGCTGAACCATTTGCTTAAGTTTAAAACAAAATTTTTAAAAAAGAACAAGTAAGTAGGATGAAGACTACTTCCTAACTATTATACTTCTAGGATAACGGTCCCAGAACAATGTAAGATTAAGTTCTTCAGTGTAAGCTTTTCGTTGTCAGAACTATGTTATCTGTAGCACGTCCTCCAAAACTTAAGTGGCCAAATGAAACAATTTTAGCCCGCTGACATTCAGTATTTCACAAGTTCTTTACCTTAAAGGCAATTCTTTCTCCCACTTGTGGTGGAGCAGCTAGAAGAGGTAACACACTATAGTCTCTCTTGGGGACCTCCACGGGATTCTGTGAAATAAACAGTAAACCCATGGATTTAATTACTGTATTAATAAAAACAGAAGACAATGTTTATGCTGTTGGATTGTAAGAAGTTCTGAGAAGAGTAACGTACATATCCAAGTGCTTTGTTTTGAAATGTGTAATACAATCACTTAAATACTGTTTCATAAACACTTCCTCAGGCTGCTAAGTGGAGATACAGTAAATATCAGATTTGCTAAGTTAAGATTAACCTTTATGCTTACTAATCTATTTCTACTTTTACGAATTACTCCCATCCTATACATTTTTTGTATAGTAAAGCTGCAAGAGAAAGGTGACCTATGACTGCATTAAGTCACTCACCTGGACAAGAACAGAAGTGTTTGTCGCAGCTTCATTTAACTGCCTCTGTTTCTGGCCTTCACTGCTGTAGTTATAGAAGAAGCCAGGGTTTGCTCCTCTCCCACGGCCTTGGCCCCTCATCATCCCACGAAACCCACGGCCCCTAGGTCCTCTCCAGAAGTTATCCTCTCCTGTTCCACGCCCCCTTCCACGACCCAGGCTGGCAAGTGGTCCTTCAACACCGGTTGGCAACTGTTTAGTACAGTTTCTTACTATGGAATTACTCAGTCCACTTGCTGCAGGTTTTTTAATAACTGTTTCTGAATCTGAACTATCAGACTCTGAAGAGGTCTTTGCTTTGGGAGCCTTGGTGGTACTGGTTTTTCCAGCTGCCGCATTGTTAGGCAGTGACTTTTCCTTTGCAGTACTGTCTTGTGCTGTTGCCACTTCCTCATCCTCTGTACTCGAGTCAGAATCTGAACTAGAGGACTGGGATTTTTTAGCATTTTTACTAATTGCAGTCTTAGTGGAATTTTCAGTGTTAGACTTTACAGCCACTTTATTAGAAATAACACTTTTCACAGCGGAATTTGCAGCAGCTTGGGATTTGTCTTTGGGAAGTGTTGCCACTACAGGTTTATGGGAAGATTTACTTTGCTTTTTGTTCAATTCACTGCTGTCACTGTCAGACGACGTGCTAGAAGAATCTGAAGTTCCCACCCTCTTTTTTCTGGACTGTATTGTGATTCTTTTGATGTTATTTTTACCAGAATTTAGAGAAAAGCTGTCATTTGCCTGTTCTAAAGCCATTTTTGTTGCAGTGGCCTTTGTCTGCTTTTCATCCTTCTTTTTTGTTGCCAACTGCTTCTCCCTCTCCATTTTTTTAAGCTTTTTAGATTGGTCAGTAGAGCTCTCTTCCTTACCTTCTGTGAGTCTATTTCTTCCACTAACTTCTTCCTTTCTTTTTCTTTTCTTGTACCTTTTCTGAGAGTCCAAAATACCTACAAAGGTCTCTTCCCTACAAGAGGGATACTCAGGATTATGTTTATTCTTTTTCTTTTCCCTTTTATGCCTGTCCTCTTCATTTCTAGCGAATTCTTCCTCTTCCTGCTTTTGTCTATGTCTTTTTTTGTCTTCTTTTGGTGTATAAGAGAAGCCATCATCTATCTCTTCATAATCATCTGTGACTATCTCTTCCAACTTCACCCTGTCAAAAAAAAACCACCACACAAAAAAGCCACCATTCAGCATAATTAACACTTTTTTCCCTATGTGTTAGCAGCCCCGGTAAGGCTGCCTTTTGGGATGCGCCACCTCTTGACGGGGTGGTCTCCAGAGCACGGGTTCCCCCCCTAAACCCAGGCCCCAGAGCCCTCCCCTGACGGCGCGGCTGCCGCAAGGTCTTTGTAAAAGCTCCGGGCCGGCGGCGGGACCGCCGGGGGCCGGAGGCAGCGCGTTCTTCCCACACCTGAGGCGATTTCCCGCCCGGCGCCTCTCTCCAGCCCCTTTCAGACATCCTGGGGCTTCTCAAGCACCGGCGGCTCGGGGGAACGGGACCTGCGAGCACCCGGCGCCCGCTCTGCGCCTCGGGGAGCCGCGGGAAGGGCCCGAGAGCGCCTCTCCCGTTCCCCGGGGACGACTCCGCC
>NW_010560710.1:307-633 GCF_000687285.1 Phaethon lepturus | reverse complement strand
GCCCGGCTCTAGGCTCGGCCTTCTGCTTCAGGCGCCTGGCGCTTAACTCTTTAATGCTCCTCTCCTCCTTCAGGACCGTTCCCGGATGGCAATTAGCAGACGCGTCTCCCGGTGGGGAACGCGGCCCCTTCAGCCGGCGTGGTGCGAGCTGAGCGCACTCGGGGGGCGGCGGTTCTCCCCCCAGGTTGCCTCTCTGCCCGATTCCAGCTCTGCCTCCTGCCCCTGGGGTGAGCCTAGGCTCCACCTTGGATCTCGAGGAGCTACCCGAAGAGCAGAGCCGATGAGCTTTTCCAGGTGTCACCCTCGGATTTTTCCCAAAGCTTCCG
>NW_010560710.1:0-258 GCF_000687285.1 Phaethon lepturus | reverse complement strand
TGCCTCACTGCCAAAGCCGTGGGTGTTACGGATGGGGTTTTCAGTCTGCGAGTATGTAAGGGAATAATGTATATTTTGGGGATCAGGACACATAAGAGGCAAAAATAAGCAATACATTTTGCATAAGGCAAAAACAAAAAAAAAGGCTCTCCATACAAAGGCAGGCATCTTGGACTTTCCTTTCTCGGATGGAAGCATGGGGCAGGCTGGGCCCAGGCCGTGTCCCCGTGTGAGTTTGGGCAGAATGGTGCAGGGGAT
>NW_010560709.1:0-2359 GCF_000687285.1 Phaethon lepturus | reverse complement strand
GCCCAGCCCTCCCGCCGCACCCGGGGAGCCGCGCGGCAGAGGGGAAACGGCAAGCTGAAAAGGAGACCATGACAAAACCGCCATCAGCGGAACGACGACAAACAAGAGAAAATCCTGCCATCTGGAGCTGGTGGGCTTCCCGGTTACACGTCACCGCGATTTATCTTCCAGATACTCTATCTGCTGGTGCGCCGGATTTAAAGCCATTCCTCCTTAAATGAGGATGTTGTTCCTACATAGCAGCTACACACTAACAACCTGTACGTTTCAGTTTAAAATACGTACAAAACCAAACAAGCGTGGGAAAGGGAAGTCATACCGCCGCGGATTGCTCAGGGCTGTCCTTCAGTGGCTGAAGTCCCTGGCTGGCTGCAGCAGGCTGCCTGACTCGCATTATAAGCAAATCAGACCGATTAAAAACGACGACATTGTAAATTCATGGATTTTCACCGCCACCGCAGCAGCCACTTCAGCCCTTGTCACGGAGGCAGGAACACTCCTTGCCTGCCGGCAGAGCGTACGGCGTGGCCACGCCGAGACTCGCACCCAAAAATAGGAAAGAAAAAAAGAGTATAACTGATGCCAAGAGCACCCAAGTAAATATGTGAAGTAATGACCCCTATGAAGTGTCATAAATGTGACCTTGAAATACAGTCAAAGTGCCGATGAAGTCCTGCCTTTGCTCAAAGTAGTGCAAATTCCCCCCAAGAAAAAGGGGGTGGGTTTCATCCCGAACAAAGACAGCCTGAACAAGCAGGTGGGGGCAACACCGGGGGCCACTTCTGCCATGAAAATCTTCTCCACCAAGAGAAGGTGACGCACCGTCTGGTCCTCTCACCAGTTTGCACCACTGCCACACACCCCTCCTCCATCTCCTTGTACTCCATCTTGGTTCCCTATGGCTGGACCACGTCTTCTGTTGTGCATCTCAGGCAACCACTGCACTATGAACAGCACTGAGATCAGATTATTCAGATTTTTCCTTAATTATCAAATTCAAAAAAATTCTGATAAATGATACAGTCAATTGAATAAAATTAAAACCTGTCCCTTCGCTCAGCCTCTGTTTTCTTACCTGACATCTTGAGCCCTTTACAGTCAGAAAGTATTTTCTCCTTATTCCCTAAAGGCAAATACTACCTTCCTATCTCTTGGGGAAAAAAATTGCTCAAAATCTGCTTCCTTTCCATTAAGAAACAGAGAGAGAAAGACTAAATGTTTTGTACATTAGCTTAATAGTATCCAGAAACACTCAAAAAAACATTATAATGGATATGTATCTCTCCATATAATGGAGAATACATATGTGTGTATATATATATTCACACCATAACTGATGACCGGGAGGAAAGATTTTGTGGCCAGAGGAGGGACCAGGTCTCCTGCTCATGGTATGACTGGAGTGTCCCTGTCTGCCAGAGCTTACATCTATACACCCTTGTGGGAAAAGCTGCAAGAACACAACTTGGTTTGTCCCTTCCAGATTTAAAATCGTTGTCTTACCGCAGCCTCAGTTTAGCACAAAAGATACCTATGGGGCCCGTGGGGGAAAAAACCACGGAAAATAAAAAGTTCTGCCTTTCCAAAAATTCCGTACTTTTTCTTGCCTTTTACCACCTCTTAGTGCGCTGCCTTTCCATGAGGTATTCTGAGACGTTCGCTCTCGAGCTAGTAGCGCACTTAGCTGAGCACAGAATGAAAGCTGTCATGTGGCTCGCACCGGTAATCACAACACACCGCGGAAGTCTGAACGAATCGCGCTTCTCCCCTTCTCTTCGTCACTCGCTATGCTTCACCATTCACGGTCCATCTGCATAACTAAAACTTTCCAAAAAGTGCGAAGCAATTTAAACGAAACAGAAACATTATATTAAATCAGGTTTTGGTCTCAGCATTCCTCCGAACATAAGAGAAAGTTATTGCCATGAATCTTTTCTCCTCTCTTACGGTAAGACAAAACACTCTGCACCTAAACGTCCAGCCTGTCTGGTAATGCTGAAATCGCACGCGCTTGCCCTTGAGCGCACATCTGCCCAGCGAGAGTCTGTCTCGCCCAGACCAGGGAAGTACAGATGTCACCCACCACCCCAGCAAAGCAACGTCCAAGTCTTTTTTTTTTTTAAACAATCGGGATGTCTTAGCTGCCAGCTTGGAATTTATAGAAAGCACCTCTAAGGGTAACGGAACTAAGTACTGACACTGAATCATCTCCAGGCAGGAAACTCTCCCCAAGAAGTCACTTCCCAGCCACCCTCAGTAAACGAAGACTAACCCTGCATATCCGTAGGCATTGGGTTTTTTTTGTTTCTAAAACTGCTGTGCTAATTGCTGGCTGACTTCACGGAGCTCCACTAAGAGC
>NW_010560708.1:0-6496 GCF_000687285.1 Phaethon lepturus | reverse complement strand
CTGAGGCGCAGGGCGGTCGGCGGGAAACCTGCGCCCTGGAGGTGGTGAGGAGGGAGAGCAGGTAGGGCTGAGGCCCAGCACGAAGAAGGTGGGTGAGGCCGGGCCGTGTCCCTTGGGTGTTGTGCCCAAGAGAAAGGAGGACCTTGGGTATAGCTTGATTTTTTTCCCTTCACAGTATGGGGGGCTGTGGTGGTTGTGTGGGAACGGTGTAGACCTACAGTAGTTGTGGTGTGTTTGTGCTCGTGTTAAATATGTGTGGCTGCAAGATACTTCCCCCGCTGAAGTGTGGTGAGAGTAGACGATGCTGTGTGAAATTAAAGCCCGAACTAACAAAGTCTTAGTAGCTGGAGTTTAATTACAAAATCCACTGAGCACAAGTGCAAAAGCTGTGGCACAGATCATAGACAAAGTGCTTATTTCAGTCTTGTCTTTACTGTGGTCCTCCAAACTTAGTGAGTATTGTCTGTGATTGACCTGTGGGCAGCCTTTTGGGAACAGGTTGGTGCCACCCCAGCTTGACTTGGGGACTATGATACAAATTAATGCTTATTCAGGCAGAGGACCCAGCTTTCTCACAGAGGTTATCAAGCATCCTTCACACTGGCCTCTGTCGGTCTTGTGTGGATTTATACAGATGATTTGCTCATAAATTAACCAGAATTTTGATCTTTAATCCTGAAGAAGTTTCCTTGGGACTTGTTCATTTCATCAAAGTGTTTATTTGTGGGGATAGAAGGGACTGCGAACAAACAAATCCACCGAGGTACACTGGAGAAAGTATCAATATTTCTAGAGATCACACTTTTCATCCCATTTGACTGTGTCCCTGCACAAAATGAAGTTAGTATGGCTCTGAACCACGCTTGTCTTCAGAGCAAAGTGGAACAAATAGCAAAGCATTTTTAGCTGTTTAAAGGTACTTTAATATGTGTCACTTGCAACCTTAGCCTTGTGTGTGGCCTCTACTCTCTTTCTGTTATGGGAAATCAGCCTAATAAAACTTCTCCTTCCCTTCTAAATGAATGTCATTGTTATAATACAATGAGTCAGAAAAGCAACAATATTAACCACAAAATAATGGCAGTGTAACCACCAGCATGAGTTCTCCCCCTGTCCATCAATCAACTGCAATGCTTTAACTGTGTTTCCTCATTGTGTTCATAATCTGGCAATAATTTAATGAAACTGAAAGTGGAGGAGTTCCCACAAATCAGAAGTAGAATTTTCACTAGTATAATTGCATGCATGAGACCTCCTATTCAGAGCCAGGGAACTGAAAAAAGCTTGTCACCTATGAGCGTTACCTGGATACATCAAGCAGGTCCATGTCTGCTTGGGTTTTGGAGGTAGTACAATGATGACTCTAACATGTTCAGAGTTTTGATGACGTACTGAATGAAGCCTGTGACATTTTGTCTGATGCATGCTTTGCATTGCATTTAAAAGTCTTGCAAAAACTGCAGATACAGGTAACTGTAATCCCTACAATTTGTTGTGCTATAGGAGTGGAAAGGATGACAAAATACAAACTCCTTACATGAAGGCAGAAACAAACGTCGTAGGTTTCTGCTTGGTCCTATTCCAGGGTAGGTGGCTGCTGAGCTGGCTTTGGTCTGTGACCATGACCACCTTTGGCACATGGCATGCTGGCCTGGAAGTAGTCTATTTAAATTGACAGCCCTTAAAGATTGGTAATACTCTGCTGTCAGCCCCGCTGTTAGACTTGGAATTTTAGATGAAGGTGGAGGTAGTGGAGGACTCAAAAAGCCCTGCAATTTAAATAAAATTTTGGTCTAACAGAGATGGGCACAAACATAATTCATAAAGGGTTCATGAACAGATTTCCCATGTTGTCAGAATGGTACTCAGGGGTTCAGTCACATGCAGGTTGTATGTTAGTGCAGTGTCCATTACAAAGAAATGTCTGGCCTGTTTGACTAGTTGTGCTTGAGGTACAGCAGTTTCTGTCACTGATGATACATGAGAGGAGAATGTAAACACTGTCAGTCATTTGCCTTTGACTCCTTGTTCTGAGTGGCTGTGTGTGTGTTTGCATTTGAGTTAAATGAGTGTGACTTGGAGAGTGATTTAAGGAAAAAGGCTTGGACTTGCATCTGCCTTGATCCTAGCAATATTTAAAATACTGCCACAGTATCCTGTGAATTTACTGGAGTTTGCAAAGGTGAAGTTTGTAACAGTAAGTGAGAGGAAAAGCAAAAGGAGACCAGAAGAACAGGCTGCCCTTCTTGTTTCCATTTGTAGCTACACGTTTCTGGAGGTTCGTGTTTGATTTTAATTTACCTTTCACATGGAAGGTATCTCAAGCGCAGGCACATCTCCTCTGTGCTTTGACCTGGTCATCTGAGCCTGAAAGCTGTATAGCTGGGTAACCACAAGGCAGCCTAAGCTAATATACCATATTTTGTGTGGCTTACTAGTTTCAACAGCGCTAACATGGCTAACTGGTGTCTGGACTTGATCTGTCTTGCATCCTGCCAGCCCCAGATACTCTAATTTATCTGCCCCCAGGCATGCAGATGTACCCAGAACTGTTTTGATTGCAGAGACATTACTACAGTTCCGTTTGTGGTTGCTGTCTGTATTTCAAAAGAGAGCTTTTGTATGTAAAGTGCTGGGGAAGCTGAAATTACACTGTTTACTGGTCTTCTCTGGAGAAGGATGAAAATTCATGATTTTGTCTTGCTTTTCCTAAGTGCTTTGTTGTTTTGGTTAGGTTTGTTTTTTAAGCAGGTCAGGCATCGTTCCCCATTACTCCTTGTTCAGTGGTCTGTCACAGGACCCTGCTGGTTGATCTTTAAAAGGCATGTTTGCTTAGTTTTTTACAACAGTTCTTAGCGATGAGACTATGAATGAAAAGCATAGTAAAGCAGAATGGAGACTGCAAGAGCTGTACAGGGATGATACTCATTTAATGCAGATCGTATGCTCAAATCAAATTTATTCTTGGAAGAAAGTGGTGGAAACTCTATTGAAGTTGTTAAAAATTCATCCCACTTATACCAGACTTGCATCTGACCCTTTCAGTGGTCACAGCCTAATACATTGATGCTGCCTCTGGGTCTGACCTTGAACTCTTGCCGTCAATGAAAGATTTACCATCAGTTTGCATGGGACTGGTGTTGGAACTGTGGTGAAAAATGAATGGTTGTTGCACTTCTTAATTTTTCCTGTGCTGCTCCTTGCATGCTGGCTCAGTTGTTGCTCCCAGCATGAAAGGGAAATCCTGCAAAGTTGATCACGCCTGTGAGTTTCAGAATGACAATATGAGATGTTTAGAAAAACCAAACTTCAGCCCCACCCTGCCAGGCACGGTTGAATGTTTATTTGAGCAAACCCAGAAAGTCTACATCAGCAGAAAATAAACTGTTTTCTTCACTCATTCTTGAGAATCCAGAAAAGTGCAAAATGAGTGAATGGCAGCTGTGTGAGTGTTTATTTCTCTCCATGAAATGGAATTCATGTCATACTCACAGAGGTATTTTGTCAAATGACATTTGCCCCAATTTATGCTCCAGAACATGCACGGCAAATGGTGTGTTTCTTTCTCTGAAAGTACAAGTACTTAGCAATTATGTCCTGAGCTAACTCAGTCTCTGCTAACTCAGTTAACTTGCACAAAGGCATACCCAGAAGAAAGGGTGAGGCAGGGGGGCTGCTGGCGAGCTGAAAGTTATGGGAGATCAGAAGAGGGAGCTGCTTGGTCAGGACAGGCTCTGAAGTAAACTTCCCATGTTACTCACACAACTAGGGTGCACTTCTCTTCTCTGCAGAATTACAGGATTTTTTTTTTTTTAATAGACAAATAATTATATTTTACAAATGAAGTGATGGTTTCTAGTAAGGTTTGGGTGATCAGTGCTATGACATGCTACTCCTTCCATGTGCTTTAAAAAATGAAAAAAAAAGTGTGAGTCTAGGGTGCTCACAACTCACACCTTGTAGGAGATTAAATGCTTACCTATTAGGTTAGCAGTTTAGGAGGTGAAGTTGAAGGTTTTCCAGCGGGTCAAGAGCATCTGCACCCTCTTTCTGTGCCAGATGGAATTTTTCTGTCTCAAGTCTTCACACATTTTATGAAGGATGGGAATATCCACTTAAATACATTTTACTTTTATTTAATCTCCAATAATGTACTAGCATCTTTGTTTGAAATTCAGATTTTGGGGTAGATGAACAACAACAGAGTGTGAGTTTTTGCTCATTCTTAAACACAGGTAATCCCTGGAACTTGGCTACTATTTTTCTTTCACTTCTTTGGAACCCACCACTGCCTTTCTTGATTCTGCCAGGCGTGGAAGGAGAAATGGCAAAAGTCCATGAGAAATGAGTGTTCCCATGGGGTTATAGCATGACTGGACATAGGGGAAACACTGCAGTGTGTTCCCTTAAGGATCAGTCAACATGATCTACAAACTTGTATTTTATGAATCTTGCAATGTCACAAAAATCTTAGTGGTGCATAAAATTATATAACAGAAGAGATGACAGAAAAGTTATGTAATATATTGTTGTACCTTCAATCACAATGAGTATGCAAGGTTATCCTAGAAACATTTTTAGCTTGTTTGTAAAGATCTTTGTGGGTGAAGACTTGGCAAGTTCTTCAGGCCACCCATCCTAGCACTTTGCTATCCTTACCACTAAAATCCATGAAATTTTCTTTTTGCAATTTAAGTCCATCACTTCGTATTCCACCTACTCTGCCTACAGAGGTTATTCTTCCATTTGCACTTGAGGAAAATTTTTATATATGTAAAGTCTGGCAGGCTGCCATCTCATTCTCTTAGACTAACTGGTCCCAATTAATGTAATTGTTCCTCAAAGTTTTGTTTTTTTCCTAGACCTCCAGTGATTTTTATTTTTCCTCTCTGCTCTCTTTAATTGGATAATATTTGTATGTGAGCTTTTAAGAATAAACTAAAAGGTCTTACAGCTTTGAACGGATAGTATTGTGCACACCAGATAACAATGTCTATGTGAAGACAGTATGTTACTAGTTTTAGAACTGTCTTTAAAAAATAATGAGTACGACCCCTTTTAACAAACAATAGTGATGAGAGTATACAGGATTGTTCCAAATGTTACAGACTTTTTCATCAGCTTATCAAAAGCTGTTATAAGCGTCAGTTCAGGTGAATGAGAAATACTGGTTACTTAACAGGCACAGTTTTCTAATAGAAGCAGAAGAAATGTTCTGACTGCATTTGGATTTGTGGACAGATGCTCTTTTAAAGGGTTGTCTGTTTCTTCTCAGTACTTGCTAGTGAAAAGTTAGGAAATTCTGTGCTAGTATAAGTGAATTACTGCTCTTGCTTGCTACTTTGCCTGCAGCCTGTCACCTGTAAAGATTGCAGAGAATTTGTTCAATCAGCTCAGCTGGTGGCAACTTAGCAAACAGGAATTTTTCCTGTCTTCATTTTTTTGTGCCCCAAAATCTAATTTAAAACCACATTCCTCTGTGACTTGCTGAGGGCAATGGAGTGTGTTTTCTGCTGGATGTGTGCTCTGTGCCTGCCCAGTACAATCATTTCAGCTACCCTCATCTTTGTTATGGCCTCCTTGATGTCTCTGTGTCCCCGCAACGACCAGGTTAGGGAGAGGACTCCTCCAGGATTTAGCAATAGTGACAGCCCTGGAAAACCCCACTGCTTCAGGATCTTCTTGTTCCTCCTACCTTCACCACCTGCTTGTGCTGACCCACTATTTCTTCTAGTCTGTTCTGCTTCTCATTTTCTGTTAAAAAGTGCTTGCTTTGTATGGCAGAAGAAAGCTGCCAGGAAGGGCTGCTTACAGCACTGATCTGGGGAGGTGGGGGAGGTGAGGGGAAAGAAGGGAAGTGCATTGCCATCCTGGAGAGGGGAAAATGATCCTACCCCAAAAGTTCATTTTCCCATGAGCCTGAAACTGTTGTCACTAGTCCTTGTCCCATTCCTGTTCTATCCCTGGTTTATCCTCCCACACCTGAGTTCTGTCTAGAAGCAGTGTTTAGTTTGACCTTCCTTAGGTACCAACTGGCCAATTTATACACCCAGGCAAAAAGAAGAGTTAATTATCAAGCCTGTGATCAGGTAATGTGTAATCCGGTAACAAGTGATTACTGGATTAATTAGTTCACATCCAAGTTAATAACACTTACAGATCTTAGATGCTTTAGTCATAGTGTCTCAAACAAACCCCTGCCGTGACAGCAGTGGCAGGGAGAGGAGAGAAAGCCTAACTTCCAGCCCCGCATCGGGCACCGAGCCGGGTGGAGGCCCCGCTGCGCTGCTGGACCGGTCGGGTACTGGAGCCCGCGGAACCGTGCGGGAGCAGCAGTATTTCAGGACACTTCCCGGTGCACCTGGTCAGCCTCCAGCTACCTGAGGGAGAAGCAATGACCAGCCCTTCCTCTCTAAGCAAACTGCCGGACGGGTGGCAGAGCAGTGACCGGCCCGCCTGCCCAGTGCGGGACGCGGCGGCCATCTAGCGGCGGCCT
>NW_010560707.1:326-6403 GCF_000687285.1 Phaethon lepturus | reverse complement strand
TGGTAGCAGAACATCAAGTGTGAGCAGCCAGTGTAGCATGAACATGAATTGGCTTGGTCTGACACTGCCCGAAAGACCAGAAGGTAACTTGACCATACAAATACCAATCAATTTGCTATTCTCTTTTGATTTTTCTTGGCTTTATTCATTACTGTTCTGCAGACAGACCCAAATTAGATCCTTCATAATAAAGCCCATAGGAACTCCGTTGTAGATGTTTCCTTGCCACCTGCTTGTCCTTTGGAGAAGAACAGAGTTCCCTCCCTGCCTTCCTCTCTCAAGGACAAGCAGTGAAATCTAGCTGCTCAGAAGCTGATACAAGTGAAAGCACAGGATTCCATTGTACCTTTGTGGAATTAATTCTGCCTCCGATATCCCAGTTGCATCCGTAGTTACAAGGCATTGTAACCTGTCATAATAGCAGTTTACAGTGTCCTTTACCAGCCTGAGCAGCCAAAGATTTGTGAAATGTAGTGTAATTCATTTTAGTGGGAAATCTGTCTTATAAAAAGAGAAACTCTGTATCTTCTTCCCTCTATTTTCACATATTTAGTAAACATCCCTTTTTCATGTACAAATCCAAGACTCTGGTCTGTGGAACCCAGAGGAGTGTAATCTTCTGTCATTCCTACCTGTACAGAAATGCAGTATTCTGAGTATGCTTTAAATTTTAAGGGCATAATTAAGCCACAATAAGCAGTGGTCAGAATGTTCTTGGATTTGAGCATAATCTTAAAATAAACAGTCTACCCACCCTTTCATGTTGTTCAACTGTTAGAAAGTTGCCCAAGTCGTTTACCTACCTGCTGGTGCATTTTACAATGATGAAAGTTTAATACTTATGTTATATGTTTTGACATGCATAAGAACTTGTTGTTCGAACTGCGTGTGCCTTTTCCCTGCAGCACCTCCTAGCTATGCAGAAGTGGTCACGGAGGAACAAAGACAGTCCAGCCTTGCACCCATAGGTGCTTGTGATGACTTTGAGAGAGCGCTTCCAGGACCATTGTTTGCATACATCCAGGAGTTCCGGTTTTTGCCACCACCCCTCTATTCAGAAGTAGGTACCTCACCCAGAATACAATGATTAATTCACTGTTTTTCTGAATTCTGTCTTGCAGAATAAATGTAGGAAGCTGTTTCTCCTTCCTAAAATCAGGAGGACTCATTAAAATAATGAACAGGGGATAAGGTGACTTCGTTTTAGCAAAGGGCAGGTGAATTGCAGCAAGAGTTTTCACACAGTTCTAATGCTTTGTAGAAATTTGGGTTTGTGCTGTTCTGTATCCTCTTAGCAAGTTCATTAATAACCTCACATTAACATACGTAATACACTGCATTGGTTAACACCCAACACTTTGGGTCTATAGATGCACAACATGCTAACATTTTTCAGCTCTACTTCTTTTCTGCATGTTTTTGGTTCTGTGTATGTAGTGCTTTCAGAAGTTCCACACAGAAGTTACAGAGGTATTCTTTCTGACTTGGGTTTCTGAACATACACGGTTTTCCCAACATTTCTGGCTGCATACTTAGTTCTGTGAAAGCCACTCAGTAACTGTGACAAAACTTGAAAAGTTTTCATGTTCATATTTTTCAGGAAAAAGTGGTGTAGGACAAAAGTAAAATAGTGTCTTTTGGCTAAATCTTGCCTGAATTAATCCACTGTTGGATTTATTTTTTTCTTCTCCCCTTGAAACCCTAATCTGCTACTGAGTGGGCAGAGTGGGGCATGGGTTTCGTGTGCTGGAGACCTTTCTCAGGAATATTCTTCTATAGCTTAAACCTAGAATACAACTCAAGTCCTTTTCATTTCAGGTATTCAAAGATTTAGAAAGAAGCCTTTTTTTGTCCTCAAAACCTGGTTGTATAAAAGTAACTGATAAGAATGTTGACTAAAGTATATACTGTACACTTAAACTATTCTTGGCTATCCAGTTTTGGAGACCTAAGTTAGCAGGTTGTTCCCCTGTTCCTGTTGTAGAAAGGAAGAAGAGGTAAAGTGTGGAACATAGGAACTTCTAAAACATTTTATGCGGTGTTCAATTTTGGGCCCCTCACTACAAGAAGGTTGTTGAGGTGCTGGAACGTGTTCAGAGAAGGGCAACGAAGCTGGTGAGGGGGCTGGAGCACAAGCCTTATGCTGAGCGGCTGAGGGAACTGAGATTGTTTAGTCTGGAGAAGAGGCTGAGGGGAGACCTTACCGCTCTCTACACCTACCTGAAAGGGTGTTTGGCGATGAGGGTGTTGGCCTCTTCTCCTGAGTAACTAGTGATAGGACGAGAGGAAATGGCCTCAAGTTGCGCCAGGGGAGGTTTAGATTGGATGTTACGAAAAATTTCTTCACCGAGAGGGTGGTCAGGCATTGGAACAGGCTGCCCAGGGAGGTGGTGGAGTCGCCATCTCTGGAAGTGTTGAAAAAATGTGTGGATGTGGCAGTTCAGGACATGGTTTAGGGAACATGGTGGCGCTGGATTAATGGTTGGACTTGATGATCTTGAAGGTCCTTTCCAACCTAGTGATTCTGTGATTCTGTGAAACTAGAAGTAGACTTTTTACTGATAACTTCACATTTTTTTTTAAGCAAAATGTGTTCTGAAATCAATTAAATACTATTTAAGTTGCATTTCAATGATGAGTCGTCTCTTTGCTGTACAGTAAATAATTCAAAAGATTTCTGTGCTATTAAAGCAAATTTTTTTTTTTAGTCCTTTGTGCTTATCCTTAAATGACTATGAACCTGTAGTTTAAAATTTTCCACTATACTTAGTGACTAATTTTTCATTCAGAATTTTGTATAATTGATTAGAGGTTTTTCAGTTACTTGAATAACCTTTGGATTGGAAATGCCATTTATGACTCTTGATTATCTTAAACTTGTCAATTCTGTTGGGGTTTTGTTTGGATTGGTTTATTTCTAGCAACTGACTCTAAAAATACCTTGGGTTGTTTTTTTTTTTTTTCCTCTTGGTTAGATTGATCCAAACCCAGATCAGCCCACAGATGACAGACCGTCTTGCCCCTCTCGTTGAAGGAATCAATAAAAAGCTGACTTGACTTGGGTTTTGAATCATACCTGCCGTGTTGAAGGTCAAGGCGTCGTAGTGGAGACACACTTTCAGAGGAAGTGGTTTTGCTCTTGCCTGTATGGTGAATAAATGAAAACAACCTGTGATCATGCTTTGAAGCCTACAGTAACATTGTAGGACTGCTCCACATGCTTGAAGACCTGAGCTTTCTTTCCCCCTTCCCTCCCACCCCTTAAAATACTGGCACATACTAGGAGCAGCCTTACTAACCTACAGTCGTGTGTCAAAACACTCAAACCACATTGTAAGAGAGGGATGGCTTCCTCTTATGATTTGGAAATTTGCACATGCTCGTTGCTTACGTTGTGCGGTTCAGTGTCACTACAGCTTTTTCTCATTTATGCTGGACTGTTGTTACCCACCCCACCCCCCTTATTTGTTTGTGGTCCGCACAATAAGGAGCAAAAGAAAGTTTTGACAAAAAACAACAGCAACAGACTTTGACAAATGCACTGACTTACCTTTTTTTTTTTTTTTTTTTTTTATTTTAATTTACCCTCTTTTTTAATTTTTAACAGCAACTTTTCTCAAATTTTTTTTAATTTAATGTAGCCTGGACTTTACCTGCATATGCACATGCTCAGAATTGTCCTAGTAGGCTGATCATGTATCACCTCTTCAGCTTGGATCCTAATGTGGGTTTATTTACAAACATCAAATGCCTTCAAGCCAATCCTTCTTGCTGTATGTTTTGCAGCCTACTGTAGTAGATAAGCAACAGATGTGGGCCTGGGGTAGGTGTGGAGAGTTAATAGAATGAAACTAATAGACTTCATCAAGATTGTATACCTTCTTGATTTCTTTTAAGAATTTGTTGCCTTTCTACTATTATTGCAAAGCAGCATTTTGTTACAGACTGCCTAAAAATCACTTAATCTCAGGTGAACTCATCACTTGCCAAACTGTTGGAATGCTATTTGTTTTGTTACGTTGCACTGTTACTACTTTGTTTTGTTTTGTGTTTGTGTTTTGTTTTTGTTCTTTATGCGAGAGGGGGCTCGGGAATAGGGACATACACAAAAGTTACAAAACCCACCCTCATTCCCATTTCTCTTTGTGCATTACTAAAAAAAGAAGAGATGTTCAAGTTGTGAAGCTTTAAAAAAAATAAAAAATAAAAAGGCACAAATGAAAGCAGCGGCAGCAGACACCAGCTCAGCCTCAAAAGGAATTTTAAAAGGAAATAGTCATACACTGTCTAGGATTCATAGACAGGTTGATAATCTCAAATAGTAGGGATGGGAAGGGAAAGTAAGTTTATTTTTATATATAGTTACCTAATCACCAAAAATTCTATATATAATGAGTCTGTAGTAGGGAGGTATATTTCAAACTGCAGGAAAAGCTTGGATTATGCTCAGAGCTCAGTTTGTGCACTTTGTATTATCTTCAGGGTTTATGATACTGTAAAAATAGTAAGACTAGAAGTATAATTAAACTGGGCAACATCAGTGTTACCAGCCATACTTGGATATTAATTAGCTAGAATTGCTTTGATGATTACATCTTCTGTGGTACTCTCAAGAGCTTTAAAACAAATGGAACAGTGAATTTTACCATATATTCATTCAGGACACAAGAAAGTACATGGAAAGAGCACTTGCCCTTGAGTGTGCCCCAAGGAAGAAAAGAGTGCCGTGGAGCCATTAGATGTGCCAACATAGATAGCAGCACTTAACATGCTAGAGATGTACAACAAAAGTCAACTTTCCTTCTCAGAAATGACGTAACGCAGACCGTCGACAAAGGGACAGGCTTCTGGTGTTGACTACTTAAACAAATCAAGATGTAATCCATCAAGTATCTATCTCCTTGTGCAATAAAACAGCTCAGAAGGGAGCGGGAGAGGGGAGGCTGGAGCTTCTGCACGGTGCTCGTTCTTAAAAATCTTCGCCTTGTTTTTAAGGCTTCATAAATGCGACAAAATAAAGAGGCTTTTCCATAAGTGGCCTTTATGAGAACATGAGCGATAATTCATGTTTCAAAAATGACAACAGGGTGATAAAATATAAATGAGTCGCGTTTTAAGTGATTCAGTTAAAAGGTCAGGGCTTTGAGCAGAATATTCGACAAGAAAGAAATGGGGTGATGTTTTGCGTTGCTAGGCCGATTTTGTGAATGTCCCTTCCCTCTACCCTCTCCAACCAGACAATTGTAAAAGCTGATGGGATCGTTGGCATAAAAGGGCATTTGGTGGTTTTACTTTTTTTTCCTTTTTTTGTTACTTTTAACAGACTAGGGAACAATTGCTGATATACATAGCATTAAAGTACTTATCACAATATTACGGAAAATTGCGTATGAAGCAGGATTGACCAATATTGTAGTAACTGATAGGCATCACAGCCTTTCTGATTGGAGTGGAAAATTCTGTGACCTTACCAAATAAAGACTTTCAGTTCAAGTTGTGGTGTTGTTCAGAGGCATTACACTTCCACAAGTATTGGTCAATTCTCAGCATTATAAAACATGAGGTTCACAGTTGTAGCCCAGTATTCGATAGCGAATTCTGATCTCAATTAGGAAAAAGTAAGTAAAATCCAAACATTAGAGAAACAAAGTGCAATATTAAATGTTCGCTTTATAGATTATATTCTATGGCTGTTTGTACTTTTTTTTTTTTTTTTTTTTTTTTTTTTTTTAGTTTTGGTGCTGAATATGTCCTTGTAGACTCTGTTTCAAGAAAACAATATGTGGAAAACAATTTAATTTTTCCTATTGCTCTTCCTTGTGGAAAATAAACTTTTGTAAAAAAAGAAAAGCTCTTAAATGTTGTAACTTCATCCACGTGACTCAAATATTTTATTCAAAACATGCCTACGTATGAAATAATAACCGCAAGGATCACGTAATACAAGAACTTGCTACGGGAACACATGCAGTAACCTGTCTCAAACTACGCATGAACTGTTACTATACCACTGGCTGCCACGGAAGGCTGTTTTCGGCCCCGTTCGTTTTACATCGGTAACCTCTCAGAGCCGCGTC
>NW_010560707.1:0-311 GCF_000687285.1 Phaethon lepturus | reverse complement strand
CCCGAGGTGGGGAGACGCCAGTAGCCGTCGGGGTACGCGTGCCTTTCCAGGACGCTCCGTCTCACGGCAGCTGTGGTCACCCTGCTTCCAGACGTCCGCTCCGTTCCCGGACCGTGTGGTGGTGGCCTGGGCAGGGGCCCCACACGTTTTGGTGGGAGGGCGAGGAAATCGGGGAAGGGGAATGACTTCTCCAAGCCTGGCACGCGGCTGGGACTTGGAAATGCGTTTCGGCGAGGTGGGGTGGCGAAGGTGCCCCTTGCCCTTCCCTTGGAAGGCCCAGAGCGACCAGCTGTCGAAGATGTCCGCTCGCT
>NW_010560706.1:7547-11742 GCF_000687285.1 Phaethon lepturus | reverse complement strand
GAAAGGGACGAGCCTCACCCCACACACCCCCCCACCCCGCCGCGGCCGCCGGAGCTCCCGGCCTTACACGGCCACTTGCTCACTTTCCTTTTCTTGCCTCTCAGAGCACTGCTTACAGCAGACACGAAGACAGGTAGAATTTCTTGTTAAACCCAGTTTTCCAGCTGGGTTTCCATTTACAGCTTGCTGAAGAACAAACGCCAGGGCTAGCTGTGTGCCTAACCTTCCAGGGGCCTACCCTCACCCGCTTGTCCTCCTTCAAAATTCCGTCAATCAGACACAAACTTTATGTGTACCATATTCCCATGACCAAAGCAAGCACTTCTGTTGACAAAATAACAGTTTAAATACCTCCAGAGGGCCAAAGGGACACCTTCGAAAGAGAGAAGGAATCTATTGCCTCCACAATATATATCACACTAAAGCTTCTGGCCAAAAAAACATAAATTCAGTGAAAAACCTGTCCTTTTACTTCAGCTGGGAGAGTGGCTCTACAAATGGGAAACAGGGAGCTGCTCGGATGACTTTTCTCTAAACCATGTTACAACATCAGGAACAGGTGACAAAAACAACTCAGAAAAAGGGCCCAGAAAGAGAATGTATTTACAGTTTGAAGTATAAACACCACAGAACAGTACAAACCAGATCTATAATTAGGAAGAGGATCCCACACTTGTTTGGTCAACCGCAGTCTGTGCTGGTTGACTGATTGGTATTGATACTGCAGAGGAAAGATTAAGCTTATTGTGTAAATCTGTCGCTGGAATGTACAAAGTACTCTGTGTGACAAGCAGAGCCATGCCGTTAAACAAAAATAAATGAAAGAGGAAGAAATGAAAAATTTCAAACATGCTGCTATGAAAAAGGCATGTCTGCAGAGATACAACCACTTCTGCTAACGTTACATTAGCACATCTCCACTGGTCAGTAACTCAGCGGGTGCTTTGAGGCATCTCCTTTAGAAAAACCTGCGCCAGGTTGGCATCCAGAGCATGAAGCAATGTAAAATGAAGTGATTGTTTGCAGGATAAAAGATCGACCACCTTTGGGAAAAAGCAGCTTTGATGTTAAAAAGACACTGCACAGCAAAAATAAAGCACAGATGTCACAAAGGCTGCGTAGAAGGCTTGAGTATGAGAAGAATTTGTTTCACAGTTTGGTTTTTGGATGTCAAAGTGCAGTCTCAGTGTTGATATAAAAATAAATCCTTGCAACACAGCCACACAGTGTTAATGATGTTGACAAATCTTTTCTTCTCACCACTCGTATCCTTGGCTCTATTTTTGCTGTGCATTGAGCTTCAACGTTTTATAGTCAATGAATTTCACTTTAATTTCCATTCTTGTGCATCACCTAGCTCACTATCTCTGGGAACGGGCTAGATATTAAATAACTGTAAGTAAAAATACTCCTCAGTTTCTGCACAGTATCACGTTTTCTTAATAATAATTAAATCTTAAAGTCTTTTTCATCCAAATGCTGTCCCTTCTTTTCAAAATGATGTATTTCCAGTCTTATATGAGGCAGCAATCCGCAACAATGTCATTATTGCTTAATTTCCACTCTTCTCCTCCCTTGGAAGAAATGTTTTCCTTCTACAGTAATAAACCCACCTCTCCTTAGTTCACTTTGGCAGAGAGACAAAAGGAGACTGCCTCAGGTGACAATCTAGCATATTTTCAGCAGATCCTGTACTGATGGCTGTATTTGCTTTTCCACAGCTCACAACCCAACGTAACAATCTTTCCCACAGTGCAATTAAGGACAACATGTACCCCAGGAGAACCTGCAGTAAGCCTTACTAAAAGAAAATAAATACTGGAGACAGAAAGAAGGACCGAAACCCACATTTTCTTAGTCTAAGATTTTTTTCATATATTACAAAATTACAGTTTCATTAAAGAAGTAGAAAAATAGGAAATTATTTTGGAAAGTGCTTGCAAAATACAAGCACTTCCTCAAAAGGCATTAATTATCCAAACTACTACACATAAATGATCCAAACATTCAGTGAACTACTGAGATGGCCCCAATCTGAACACAGAGGTTGAAAAAAAATGGAAAAGTGTGTTTTTACTAAAAGTTCTATCCCAAATGGGGGAAAGCCAGGTCTCAGTTACCATTCTGGAATCCAGCTTCACTTGTGTCAGTATCATGTTCCTTAGGTAAGGGAAAGGGAGAAAGGACGGGAAAAACAAAGAAAAAAAAAGGAAAATTTTAACAATAGGGTAGAAATGTCAGATTTTTGTCTTAACTAGGCTATTTGAGAAACACAGAATACTTGTTAGTAGAAAGATCTGATCTGCCAATATGTTCCAAACAGACTTTGAAGCATCAAATTTACTATAATTTCAAAGCAGTACTGCTTGTGAGTAACAATGCCAGTTTCACATCTACAGTGTAGCGTTAGCAAGCACCGTAAACACCCACGAGGGCACACTGCTGTTACAGTTCATTAGTAGTGCATTGTGTATTGGGCTGAAATTACCAAAACTACACTTGCATGTATTAATGTGCCAATTAACATAATCGAGAGACTTATTAAATTGAGCACGACATATTCCATACAGGTTAACAGTCGTTAAGTATTCTGGATCACACTTCACTGGTCTAGTTCATTATACAACAAATGTCTTAACACATCACTGTACCTCTTGCCTGTGACAAGTGTAGCTGCTACAAACATGTATCAGCCTCAGTGCTGACACTACCAACTATTCACTTGTAATTCTCTAATTAAAAATACCTGATTCAGTTTCTTAAACTCAACCACTTGGAAGAAGATGTGCTCCAGGATATGTTTGGCATCTTGCTTCTCCTTTGGGAGTTTACTTGTTACTCCGAGGATATCACCGCATTTTCGTATGTAAAATTCCAGGTCATCATCAGTACCTAAACAAGCATCCCAAAGAAGGCGGCAGTTGAATATCCCACATATCCATATCAGTTGGGCAAAAACTTACTCTGGATTTCCATTTGTTGTTGGCATTCTGGGAGGTTAAGGCCTACAACTAAGTTCAGTGGACTCGCCATGATATATTCCTGCAGCTAGTACTTTCTCATCTTGTTTAGGTTCTAAGGTGTGTTTAGAATAATCTTAACGTTTTAACTTCAAAGCATAAAAAGACGTGAAATCAATCAGCAAGACTGTGAAAAGCAATTTAGGCCTGACACAGGAATCAGCAGGCAGAAACATAATAAAATGTCATGTAACAAACAAAATAAAATGTCATGGTACATAACTATCAATTATGTATGTTATCAATTTCCAAGGCCTTCCAATTTCTTGGCCCAGGATGAGAGCAGCGGATTTTCATAAATGAGGCCTATGTTTTCAAATTAAATATAACAACAATTTTCCCCAAAAAACTTGGACTTTATATATAAATGTGTAATTAATGTACGCATCAGTCTGCTCCACTTACATTTGTTTGTAATCTCTGCAAGACGAGCTTTCTCAGAAGAAAAGGTTTCATCCAAGTCAAACAGCTCCAGAGGAGGCGGCGGCAATTCTCTGAAAGCAGGTGGGAAAACCTCAAAGAGAAGAATTAGCATGGTTTATTGCCAATTATTTTTCTTATACATTACAGATCTCTAACACAATAGTTTTGGACTTAGATGGGATTTGAAGAAACTTTTTATAAAGTCAAAAGCAACTTTTTAAAGACCAGCACATGGGAGACTACTTTCAGTTGCAACTCTGTAGATGTAAGGATCCCAGTAATGTTTCCTCAGTGGCTAAGGTAAAGAAGGATGAAGCCATGATGACAATACTCAAAGATAACCCACTTTGCGAAGTAAGTCTGACACCACCATAGCTCATGTTGTTGCTGCCAGCCCAAACCTCTGCTGGTAAAAGTCTGGCCAGCCCTTGCTGTAAAAGGCCAACACTCCACTTTCTACTTCCCCAAAGGATATGGGAGATGGAAGAGGAGTGGGACAGACTGGCTCCTCCCCTGCCACCAGTCAGTAAATTACTTACACCACTATTTTTTCTGAAATACCATATCCTGTTTTCACAGTGAAGGCTGAACCCCAGCATCTCACAGGACTGGGAGCAACTACTTGGCTGAAGGCTATGCTACATTTCAAGCTCTGTTGATAAAAATTAAAAGTGTAAATAAGTGATCTTTCCTAAAACTTAGTCCCTGCAATGCATTCAACTCCCAAGTGATTAATTATTACAATAGCATTT
>NW_010560706.1:0-7517 GCF_000687285.1 Phaethon lepturus | reverse complement strand
GGGGGGGGGAAGAACTATGGAAATGACACACAGAGGTTTTACATGAAACAGAAGGATTCTCCATGTGCTGTATCAGCAAGATTTACTCACAGCTGGCTGGAGGACAGGTAGTGGAGTCTCAAATTGAGGCTGAATGAGTTGGAGGGGGTCATGCTTCACGTTCAGCTGTTCATAAGCTCTGCAGCACAGAAAAAGACTAAATATGAGAGAAGAAATGATACAACAGCCATTTCCACTTGCATGCAGTAAAGGCTGTAGAGATGAATTTTTATGAAGACACCAGGGTCAACATTATGCACAGACATAGCATTAAAAAAATGGGATGTCTAATTTTAGAAGGACCCCAGAGAACTACTATCAGTAATAACTGACTTCTACAGCAAGCATAATTAAAATTATGACAGAGAAGATAATGATGGGTGGATATATAAGACGATAAAAAAGCAAGTCACACCTCAATTCTTCAAGCAGCTTTAAAAGGGATGAACGTGCATGAGGAAAAAGTGATCCAGTTCAAAAAGAGCAGACTTGGGATTTCAAAAAGAGCAGATTTGGGATTTCAAAAAGGCTTTTCAGGAAGTCCATAACCAAAAGCTATTTTTAAAAAGTTATTTGTTACAGGATGAGAAGGGAGATCCCACTATGAATTCAC
This sequence comes from Phaethon lepturus, assembly GCF_000687285.1. Taxonomy (NCBI): domain Eukaryota; kingdom Metazoa; phylum Chordata; class Aves; order Phaethontiformes; family Phaethontidae; genus Phaethon; species Phaethon lepturus. The sequence continues at coordinate 6,865 of NW_010560706.1, read as the reverse complement.
ATCCAGCGAAAATACACAAAATACAGAGTAAGAAGTGTCCACAACAGAGTAGAGTTTCATGGAATCTGTCTTAAGCCTGCTACTATTCAACATGTTCACACATGGTCTGGATAACAGATGAGTTATGAGGGACAAAGCCACTAGTAATACAAAACTGGTAAAACTGAGCAGCAGGTAAGTCTCAAGACACAATTATTGGGAAATACCAAGATGAATGAAAAGCAGCTTCAGTAAATGTCAAGTAATTCAGAAGTGGAAAAAAAAACAGTTACGGCTGCAGGAAGTACCCAACCTCTCTGTAGATAGTTCTACTAAAAATATCAGTTCAGTGAATCAGCAGTAGTCAGAAAACAGGAAAAAACAATGTCAGAAGCTACAGCTAAGAAAAAAAGCGAGAGAAAATATCACTGTCACACTGCACAAATCAATCTTCTGGTATATCCATATTCAGAATGCTACCTACAGCTCTGTCCCTTCTGCTCTTAAGCAGACAGTTAAGCACAAACAGAAAATGCAGAACACACAATGGAAAAATAGATTTAAAAAATCACAGCTGCTGACTTGATAACTGAAGGGAGGGCAGTTGTATCCAGCTGATAAAGGGAAGTATCAAACAGCTTTGTGAAGTCTCTTGGGTTCTCATCTCCCTCCTGCAGACAGACTCGTAGTTGCTCAGACAGCACAGCTGTATCTGGGAGCATGGTATAGTCTGAAATCTGAACACACAAACACACAGACACACACACCTATGATTTAAAAAGACCAACCAATTAACATAGTCTCTTTCTAGTTTATATCTCACCTAAAATCTCATCTAGAAAAAATTCTTTCACTCTCTACCAGGTATGACCATTTGCAGTGCAGCTTACTAGATTGGTAGGCTGTGCAAACTCTATTCTCTTTGCTGTAAAGCTGCTTGCCACATGGACGTTGTATCTGGATTTCTGCTAATTCTTTAAAATTAAGAAAGATAGCTTACTAGTTGACTCTGGAAGACTTTTTTATGCACACAGAGTATACAATTTTATCACGTATGATATTTCCAAATAAAAATAGCGTTTGCATACACTAGTGAAAAAAGGAACTAAAAATGATGCACAGGTCGATCCCTACTCATATACAGAAAATCTGCCTTCACTCATGCATGTTATTCTTGTCTGAAGGCTCAGTGTGAAGCACAAACTTAGTACCCTGGAGCAGGAAATGATCTCATATACACGGACAAATTGGAAAGAGACTTTCACAAATGAAATCTGATAATGAACCGCAATCTAAATCTGACAGAGATACAATGCCGTTATTTTTTGTGCCTAATCCATCTGTCTACTCAATCTCAGACCCTGACTAAAGGGTCTGCAACAACACCACCATCCATCTCGCCGTTAACCTTTTTGTGCTAAATACATAGTTTGCCAAAACTGGTGCTGCTAGAGATCACACAATTATTTACTTCCTTATGATGGATCTCTCTTACCTCAGGGTCCTCCATATCCATTTGGTTTAAATGGATATCTGATGTTGTGAGCCACTGGAAAAGCACATCCTACAGAAGGGCAAAACTTAATTTTAGGAGTGTCCAACTAATCTTATATTATGCTTAAACATTCATATTAAATCTACTAAACAGCATACCATGAAAAAGAAGAAAAATATGGGTAATAAATCAAAGAGTATCTACAGAGAACATACAAACTTTATTTGTATTTATATATGGAAGCAATGAGTCATGGCAACAAGCATACTTTGTATAAGCTACATAGTTTCAGGAACATCTCAACAGGAAACTCCTCTTCTTACACATAACAAGGTTACACACCCCATTTTGGAAAGTGCATTACAATCTCCAGGTATCAGGAGCTATGTATGCAAAGGCTTATCATTAATCAGTAACCATAATCAAGGGCTAAAGAAGCTAAGAAAAAGTCATTAACACAAAAAAACACCACTGAATATTTAAATATTAATAATAATGAAGTGGTGAACAGAAGTAGGAAAAGCTTTTCAGAGTCCTATAGCATCCATAATAAACTATACCTTTCAAAATTCCTTCCGGTTATTTGTGCTCTAACAAATTCCACAGGGCGTTAGTATTGGGTTAGAATCTCCATATCTTCATCCCTATGAATCCATTTCATAGCTGTCTTGCTCCAAGATAAAGTTAGTGGCCTTGGATTTCTTTGTAAGTGCTGTGAAGATCCACTGCGGTGTTTAAAAAAAACCCAACAAAACCACACTTACCATGATCTTACCATTTTCTTCTTTATCTAAATATTGATCACTGAACATGTGGGAAGATCCTAATGCTGCCATCTTTCCACCTTGATTCTACGAACAAAGAATACAATATAGCAAAACATCTTTCCAAATTGCAGTTTTAGAGGCAGTTATTAATGCTGTCTAATTACAAAGTGATTTAAAGAGATCAGAAATTTTGGAATAAGGAGTGGGTGGCAAAAGCAGTTTCAAACTTGGCAAGCACACGAGAGCGCCACATTATTATAAAAGTATATGCTCTTAACGCTCCTAAATTTATTAAAAATACTGATCTGCATTTCATAAGAGTAGACAGACAACTGGCTGGCAATCAAAAAAAAAAATACAGCGAATATCATCAACAATAGCTGCACTTAGGCTATTTTTGCAGAAGAAGAACACTTTTTTTTTTCCCAATCAAGTAAAAAAGAATTAACGTTAAATTACTGTATTATTAACTTCCTGCAACTCATTCTTCAGTGTTCAAAATGTAAACCTAGAGGCCAGTGACATGCATGCGTGTCAATACAGCACATATTCCTGTATATATGTATAGCTACATATATGTAGCTATATTCATGTATATAATATAGCTATATTCACTAACAATCCTTTGTTTGTATCCATCAACTACTACTAGATTTCTGAATTTTTTTTTAACAAATTAACAGGGCTGGATGGGTAAGATAACATATAAAAATCTACTGGTTCTACAGTGACGGTCCCCTAATTCAATATGGTGTATTTATGAAGCCAGCTATAACCCTCCTTACTAACTGATCACTAAAACAGTAGAAAAAAAATCCAAACTTTAAAAGAAGAATTAAAAATATCCATCTGTCAACCAAACAAAGATAAAATCTTTGCTGACCATCAAATTAATTCTCTTCTGCACACCATGCAAAGAAGTTTTCCATAAAAGGAGGCAGGAGTCACTAGCCTGATCTGGAGTTTGCAGATGCATCAAAAAACAGAAGTGGGTTTTTAAGTACTCCCAGAAAATACACTCACAATTTTTGTGTGGCATAGGGGGAGAATGTCTGGTTTGTTACATGCAGAATCATACCTCGTGTTGATAGAAAGCAAGAATTGGCCTGTTGAGTGGGAAGCAGACAGATCCTGTTGACAGAATAGCCACTGCTGGTTTCATTACATTCAGTGTGGCACCAAATGGATACACAAAAGTGAGTGGTCTGCAGGAAATACAGAAACTCCGTAAGTACCTGCATGTATCAGGTAGCCTGGACACATTTATAAAACTCAGTCTGTCTGCCTAAACTGCGAACTGTAATTGTACACTGGTGGTGGAATGCCAAGAGACATGCTTCTGAAAATTCAGATCACCACACTGACATTTTAGTTTCTTTCCACAGGTTCTTCCTGGTTGACGATTTTTCTTAAGTAACAAAGAACACTCTTGCTTTCTGTTTGCACACTCCTGTACCTGGGACAAGGGTAGAGGATATTCTGGAATAAAACTACATGAAATGTTTTTACACTTAGATTTTTCCTTGTAATCAAACACATGGTCATTTATTAGTCTAAAAATTAGTAGCAAGGAAGAATACAAACATTATAGTTATTTACAGAAAAGCTGTACTCTTCCCAATGCCTCTTCACTCCTCTGCAGCTCAGAGGGACAGAGAGCTAAAAATTAAAATAAACGTCTATCTTACGCTGGATTAAGACTCTAAAAAGATGTAGGGTTCCTCACGCCTGCAGCCAAACACATCACTGTCTAGAGGTTATTGATATGTACATTGCTTAAACAAATTCAAATCCACAGACTAGGGACAAAAAGATCTGTTCAGGAGAGTAATAATTCCCTTCAAAACCTATCACTCCTCCTCCTTCTTTGGTTATCAAGCATGACTAAATGGATTCTCCTTTCCAGATGTAATCTTGAGGAGCAAGAAGCTGACATAAGAAATACGTTAGAAAACCTCAACACAAGCACAACATGCTCCTGCTAGATTAAAAGCCTGCTAATTCAGAATTGGTCTAAATCTTTTCACATCAGCTACCTCAAAGTAAAACACTTACTGTGAGGCATGTCCACTTCCATCTTCATCTGCTGTCTCCAGCACTGTTTTTCTTGCAGCTTCACTGATTCCCCTAGAAGATATTGAAAAGCAAAACTTCCTGAAAACACCATGGATTATAAGAGTTTACTGTAAATATTTATATACCCCAAATAATTACCTATTCAAAACTCCATCAGAGATTAGTGCTTCTTTTGGGTGGTGGTACTTGTAATATACATTGCGTACTACAGCATCTTGAAGAAAATAAAAAAATAAGAAATTTATATCTTAGCTGATCAGTGTGCTAGATATAGCAATGAAAAAATGAGTTTAGCTCTTTGATTCCCTGGGTGTTTGTTTCTAACACCACAAAGCTGGCATGCGGCTCCCTGGAGAATTCAAATCAATATTCACTACCGTTTTCTTTTGAACATGCAGATTTAGAACAGGAATATATTTGCAAGTTCAAATAAAAATATAAAAAATAAGCACTTCTCCATGTCTTCTGCAAAGCAGAAGAGGCAAAAGGATGATCCAGTTAAAAGAATGTATATGTTTTACAAGTTCAAATTCTTTTTTTATACATCATCCAAAAGCATGATGAATCTAATACTGTTGATGAAAAAAACAGCAGCCTAGAAATGCCACCAAAGACATTAAAAATATTTTATGTATACTGAGACACAGTTGGGTTTTTTTCACATCACCAGTACGAAACCAAATGAATGGCATTTTATTGGTCTGCTAAAGAAAATTGCCACTGTTTATTCAGGGTGAGCATGAAGTGGTTCAACCCATTAAAGTGCGTGGAAAAAATATTTGAAATGAAAGGCTTTTTAACCAAGAAATGTCACTGGAATTATTTTTTCCTAGTAAATAACATTAAAACTGACAACTATAGCAAAAGAATGGAGATGGCTGAGTTGTTACCAAGGTACTCTATCGATGGAAAGCCCTCGATGTGCTTCAGAATTGCACTGCCGTGTACATGTAGATTTCAAGAAAAAGCATCCCTTAGACCAAAAGGTGAGAGGGATCTGAATGACTTTTACTGACAAAGGCTGAACCCACTCTTTAGATTTTGCTGAAAATGGAAGAATAAAAGGTATCGATGAGCGCCAATACCGTTATTGAAAACAATTCCATATTCTTCTAACAAAAAGTTAATATTTGTGCCATGTCGGGACTCTCCACCTTCTCTTAGCATCACCAGGATTGCTCCACCATCTTCCAGGAATTTCTTCAGAACCGAAAACTAGAAGACAACAAAGATCCAGAAAAAAATACATGTGAAAAAAGCTACATAGAGAACTGCAGGAAGTTATACTGAGACGAGGGATGGTAAATGATTCTGACTACTTGCAGTTAACTTGATCCTATGAGAAAAGCACTCAAATTTCAATTTGTGTAAATTCATATAAAGCAGTACTATTGCAAAGCCTTCTGTGCTGTTCTTTTCTAATTCGCATTAAACAACTCTTAAAACATAATTCATTTGCAAACAGATATTGAATTCTTACCTCAGCAGCACTGAACTTTTCTCTTGGCCCTGCCGTAATCCACAATTTTACCCCAAAGAGTTTCTCAGGTGTGATCTCATCTTTTAAGCTATGGATAGATTAATAAAGACACGTGTTGTTCTTGGATAGTCCTGAACCACAACTTTTTTTTTCCTTTTTTAAAGGACTGGCAAATGAACACAAAGCAAATCATTTCAGTTACATCCTTTTATCTGGGTCTAAAGTTGACAACTCAAGCAAAAATAATCCTTACAAATTTCAACCCATTAAGTAGTAAAGCCCCTCTAACAACATACTGTGGCAGATCCAGAACTGTATAAACTGTCATAGCTGCTATTAAACTTTGCACCTGATGAGCTTCCTCTTGTTCTTTTTTTTTCCTCTGGACAGATTTTGTAGTGGACTGATAGGCAGTATCATATGCACAAGGGTTCATCTCTTTTTATCTCAAACTCTTAATCAAGACATATTCAAAACCTTCTACCTGGAGTTTCATCTTTATAAATTACACTCTCTCTCTTCCATAGATGAGAAGGTCCAAGAAAACTATGCACAGCATCCGACAATGAAATTACAGCTAATGCCAGAAAGTGCAATCTATACGAAAAAGGTGTTTCAGCTAACAATATACATTCCCAAAGGCAATTCGGGTATTCAAGGCAGACCACACACAAATTCCTGGACCTCTCTACGGACTGCAAGTGCCCCAACCCCTACCCCCGGGGCTGCACAGTGGGGACGGGGGGAACTCGGCAGCGGGAGATGAGGCGGGTCCACACCGCCGGGGCCGGCTGGGAGAAGACGGCTCTTCTGCACTAGCTGCAAGAACCCAAGTGTGCTTTCGGTTCTGCCTGCAAAGGACCCTCAGGCCGCAGAAACACAGCTTCCGTCCCACGCCAGCGCTCCAAAAAAAGCTGCCAGAAGTTACCCAGAAAGCTGCCCCTCACCTCTGTATCTTCCAGTTACCGCGAAGCCTTTTGCGCAAGGATTTGTAGCTGCTGGCGAGAGTGAAAGTCTCCCCTTTGGAGGCGTTGAAGACTACGGCATTCCGCGGGCCCGTCTCCATAT